>NW_028318146.1:1250000-1387500 GCF_062004578.1 Staurois parvus
ATCAGCATGGCACATCTTGACTTGGCAACATTTGCACACTCTTCCTTGAAAAAATAAATCTGTTAGACTGCGAGGACATCTCCTGTGTATAGCCCTCTTCAGATCACCCCACCCCAAAGATGAAGTTCACATTGCCTTTGTGGGTCTTTTTTTTTTTTACCTTTTAATAAAGTGCTGTGGATAATGCACTAGGCGTTTGCTCCCTTTGTTCCATTTATTTACGTGCCAGGCAACCAAAGCTATCAGGTGGTCTGTAAAGTCAGCCTTCACTTGATATACTTCATCCAGTAAATGAGAGGAACAGCCATTTCTGTCCTCTCTCTCAGCTTCTGCGCAACAGCAGAGAAATAATGGATATTATGATTCTTGGCCACCCTATAGCAGCAGAGAGCTTCAAAAACACAGCAGACAGCGCTGTTGAAACTTCCCGTCTCAATGGCAACAGGGAGTGCGTTCAACTACACGTTAGCTGACATGTACAGTGAAGTGATCTTCTGACACTTTTTGTAGAAGGCGAAATTAGGATGGCTGCAACACTTTAGGATCGGTTCACACCCTTTGATTTCAATGGCACCCGATCCCAACCTATGGGACTCAAGGCGCAGTGTCTTCAAAAAAGGTTTATAAACTAGTTTGATGTGACAGAGTCCCATAAACTCTAATGTCACATGAAAGTCACAAGCAAGTCGCACTGGAAGTGGCACGACAATGGGGCTGTACTAGTGAAACCAAGCCTTAGCCTCTCACAAAATGTAGCCATTACTGCATATGCACAGTATTCGTTTATACCATTGGTCTCCAGGAAAATGGTGCCTCTGCTGTGTATGCGTGACAGGTGCTTTAAGCTGCGTTGCAATGTGGCGCGTAGAGGACACGATGAAAAAGGAAAACAAGGGGAAGGGAAATAGGAAGTGGTCTGAAGGCTTAGGAAGTGAATCTGGCACTGCATAACCCTACTCACCACCAACAGAAAGTTCTGCATAGACACGCAGAACGGGTATCTGAAATGAAACCTATCATGTCAGAATTACAGAGGCTTTCATCACAAACATTGCACAGATGATGATCAGAAAGCGTGAAACGACTGTATGCAGTTAGGAATAAATGGCTCTAGAATATTAGGCTAGATTTTTCACTATACACTAGTGGTTCTGGATGGGCATTTTGCTAATTGGATGATAAATATCCTGAAACAGTATGAAGTTAGAAGTCTCTTATTTTGAAATATGTGACTGAATGAGACATTTTCGAAAAATGGTAAATATGGGACTTTGAAGGTGCTTATCACATACTGTTAAAATTCAACAATTGTTTATTTTGTTAGAAGTCTAAAATATTACAGATTAAAAACAAGTAGGAATGAATATGGTCTTGTCCTCCACTGCCATATTTGGCACCTTTTGTGGGGGAGCGGCTACCTGTTTTTGACAGGTACCCACTCTCACTTCCGTCTCAGTTCACTGTGGTGAAGTCAGCCAGAAGTTCAGCCCCCTCCTCTCTCTCGCAGTCTCCTGGGAACTGTCACAGGTCCCAGAAGACTGCTGGACAAATTAGGGAGCACAGCGCGACCTGCGCAGGTGCAGTGGGCACCCGGCTGTGAAAACGCAAGCCATCACAGCCTGGTGCTCACAGTAGACAGTGGAGATCCTGCGATCCCTGGATGAGCAATCTGCAAAAAGGATCGGTCATTGAGGAGACTAATAGCCCTTTGGCCCTGTGTGGGTCAGTGTGGGGAGGTGAGCAGGCACTGCTGCCATTTGAGGATTTTGTGCACTAGAAGTGAAGATCACCCTCTTTTTTCATAAGTTACACCTGCATGGACTTTTGTTTTTTTACACGGATGATTTATTTGTGTGATTCACAGTTATCAGCTTAATAGCTGGATTTATGAATTGTTTTTGATAGACAAATAAATAAGTGATATAATATATCTTGTGTGTCACCTATTATATATATTTTTTGGAATTTATAAGCTTGTTATCACAGAGCACTATGAGTTATTAATGGCACTATGGTATATATATATGTAATTTATAGTGCTTCACTAATTTATAGATATATTATTTGATCACTTATTGGTTTAAGTCGAGTGACAGCAGCTTTTAATATAGGGACTCCATCTATATAAAGCGCAGGAGAATACCCCCAATCACAGTAGAGATGTCGCCACTGTGGAGGAGAGACTGGACGCCCGCGGGTGAGAACAATCGCTGGACTCCAGGACAGGTAAGTGTGTGCTTACTAAAAGTCAGC
This sequence comes from Staurois parvus, assembly GCF_062004578.1. NCBI lineage: Eukaryota > Metazoa > Chordata > Amphibia > Anura > Ranidae > Staurois > Staurois parvus. Next base: position 1,252,254 of record NW_028318146.1, read on the forward strand.
AGCTACAGTTTTTGTAGCTGCTGACTTTTAATAAACACAAAAACGGCTGGAACTCTGCATTAAAAGGAGGAAAAAGATAAAGCTTCAAATACAATGTCAAGCAGCAGAATCTGATAGAACTACAGGAGGCCGAAGCCACATGGGCATCCCATCTACACATATTCCAATACACTTAAGATACTTGGAAGGAAGAAGGGAGTTGCTTTGGAGGGGGGAGTGGCTTTGAAAAGTGGGAGTGGCCGTGGGCAGGGTTTGACCTTTGACCCACACCCCCTGGGCGACTTGCCATTGCCTAGTATCCACGTGGACTCCACTATCTGTACTGTCAATAGCCCTAACCCTAACACGTGTTAATCCCAACAAAGCACTTATTTTTAAAGTTTTCGGCGCCAAACACTGACGCGCTTGGCCACTCACATTGAGACTTTAGAGAAAGAACGCAACGCTAACGCTCATAGAAAACTGTGTATGAAACTGATCAATTGTATAGGTCCCCTGAGTAAATTCCTCTCCAACAATATATCTTGAATCCTTTTGTACCTTCAAGGAAATACAAGGAAGGAGAAAACAGTACAGGTAAGTGTACATATATGCAGCCAATATGGCTGTACCCCACCAAAGTAGAAGGCTTTGTAATTCCCCTAGTCCAGTGGTCGGCAAGCCGCGGCTCGCGAGCCACATGCGGCTCTTGTGTGCTGGGCGCCCGCTCCCCTCCCTCCTCTCGGGCAGCAGGGACTCTGCAGCGTGATCCAAAAAAAAAAAAACAGCCAGGGCAGCGCGCTCAAATGCAATGATTGGCCAGTCTCGCTGCCACTCACATCCTGATAGCCAGTGATTGGCTGTCAGGATGTGTGTAGGCGGGGCAGCGTGACGAACGTGAGATGAGCTAGGCTCCTCTCACAGTCCGCCCTGAAGACCGGAACGGCACGGGAACACGGCGAGAGGAACGCGCGGAGCAAAGGTAAGTGAATGGACACAGGGGGGACTTGGCTTACTACTTGCTACTTACTTACTACTACTATATGAGGGATGAATTAATATGGGGGATGAATTACTATAGGGGGGGTGAATTACTATAGGGGGGATGAATTACTATAGGGGGGATGAATTACTATATGGGGGATGAATTACTATATGGGGGATGAATTACTATAAAAAAACTTATTGAAACTAAAAACAGTGTACCATCCTATGTATTTTCAGTTTTAAAAATGTGGCTCTCAAAATAAATTTCAATCGTGGTTTTGGCGAGATTTGGCTCAGTTGAAAAAAAAGGTTGCCCACCACTGCCCTAGTCCATTCTCACCTTGACCTATATAGAAACACCTTTTTGAAAATGCTAGCTGCCTGACTGTGTCCAGCTTTTCCACTTTCCCTATCACAGACCTGGAACAAGCAATCAGCATCCATACCTGGCTTGGGGTAGTCCTGAACATCATCGGAGGGCCAGTTCTGGTCATCTACAGATGCCAGTTTCAACTGCTCCAGGGAATGGGTGGTTTCATCTCTTTCCAAATCATCGCTTAGGTCCACAAGGGCATCGGAGTTCATCATGACTACTGTAAATAAATAAATAATGTAATTATTATTTGGGTAGCCGCACAACAATTGAACTAAAAAGCATGTCCGGGATGTAAAAAATGGCAATGTCTGCGCAAGTCATTCTGACCACAAAACTGCTGGAAATGTAAGTTACCAATTTTTATTTCTACAAGCCCAATTGCAGCCTACACCTCCCTTGCCCCATAATATACACCCCCCTTCCCTTACATGCATACACAATTTGTATTTTTTTATAATTTATTTTGTATAGTTTTCTTTTTTTGAAATATCTTCAAGCAGGTCATGTAACATGCAGGGTTATCTTCCTCCTATTGTCTTGTCCATCAGTTGGAGGTCCTCAATAATGCGACTTCCAGTGCAACTTGCTTGTGACTTTCATGCAACATTAGAGTTTATAGGACTCTAAGTCGCATCAAAGTAGTAGAGGAAGCTTTTTTGGCGGCGCTGCGACCAGAGTCAAATAGACTGAAATGGGTGCCATTTAAACAAATGGGTTTTGACTTGTCATGCTAATTTGTGTCACAAGTAAGTCATACTAGTGTGAACTGTAAAATTCCTGGATAAATCTAATTTAAAAAAAAATGCTCCTTTCCTCCTCCTAATACCCAACTTGACTGACCCAAGTAGGAAAGCAAAAGAAAAAAAGGAAAGGGAGCAGTGCTGTGGTAACACACTTCAGTTTTACAAGGTTATATAATTATGTGCAACACTGGAAATATTAATTGACTACAGACATATCCCAAGTAATAAAATATGCAAAATGAGATAGAATGTGCAATACAACCCATCTTAAAATATGTGCACAAACCCCAATTAATAATGTATTTATAAAGTGCCCATATAAACAAGTCAATAAAAAGTGTCCATAACACATTATGTGACTCAATTATAGACCATATAAATACTCCTCTGTGTAAACTATTCACTTGTGAAAAGAAAAAAATTGTGCTTTCATTATCGTACCTCTCCACGCTCTCCTTGTCCAAATTCAGACCCCTTAAAGTAATAAAGGTCTTACTCCGCTTTTTGCGATTTTCAGCTCCAAATGGCTCTCCTCTCCACCTTGCCAGGTTATGCAGCTCCTCTTTATTTACCAGTAACATGTATAGACTTACCCGTTTTCAGTCCGCTCTGGTTCAGTCACATGATCTCCCCTGTGTCAGCCAGCGCTAGCTGCAAGGGAGAGGAGAGAGCAACGGTTGGCAATGCCAGGTAGCAGGGACGTCACCCATGGGCTTCCTATGGCCCATCTGTTGTCAGCACTCCCTCCTTTACCATGCAGCTGCCACTGGCTGCCACTGGGGAGCCGGATATCGTTATCAGACCGAAGCGGCCTGAAATAGCCAAGTATATTCATGTTTGTGTTGGGGGGGGGGGGGGGGAGAGGAGCAATTATTATTATTATTACATCGAGTTTATATAGCGCCAAAGGGTTTGCTCGGCGCTGTACAATAGAGGGGGGTACAATACATGAGACAGTACAGCAACAACAAACAGCACACGAGGGGTTAGAGGGCTTACAATCTAGGAGGGAGGGGGTAGTGGTACAGGAGGAAGTGGCTGTGGGGGATGGAGTGGTAGGAGGAATGAAGGAGATCGGCTGTTAGATGAGGGTGGGGTAGGCTTCCCTGAAGAGGTGGGTTTTCAGGGAGCGCCTGAAGGTGAGGAGGGAAGGTGACAGTCTGATGGATTGGGGTAGTGAGTTCCAGAGGATGGGGGAGGACCTGGAGAAGTCCTGCAATCGTGCGTGGGAGGAGGAGACCAGGGAGCAAGATAGAAGGAGGTCCTGTGAAGAGCGAAGGGTACGGGTAGGGTGATACCTGGGAATCAGGTTGGTGAGGTAGTTAGGGGCAGCGTTGTGAATGGCTTTGTAGGTCAGAGTGAGTAGTTTGAATTTGATGCGTTGGGCGATAGGGAGCCAGTGGAAGGAGAGGCAGAGGGGGGTGGAAGAGGTGGAGCTGTTGGTGAGGTGGATGAGTCTGGCCGCTGAGTTCAGGATGGTCTGAAGCGGGGAGAGCCTGCACTGGGGTAGGCCGGTGAGGAGGGAGTTGCAGTAGTCGAAGCGTGAGATAATCAATTAATCAATCAGATAATCAATTTTAAAGAATATGCAAACGCAGCATATTAAAATTCCTGATATATGCCTGCTGTACCATGTACTTTTATGAAAAAGTATCCTGTTCTCTTTGCACTGCTTCCTTTGTGTAAAATCCCTGATGTTCCTGCCAGTTTCTCCACCTTTCTATCAAAAACTGACCACACTAGGCATGAGAGCACAGAGAGCTGTGCTGGGAGCTCAGTGTACTCTCCTCTAGGGTTGCACCGATACTGTTGTTTTATCATGGGTGAGTACCGATACTTGTGCTCAAGTACTTGCCGATATCAATTACCGACACCTTTGCGGTGCGATCTGAGCCCATAGAAAATGAAGGGCTCACATCGCACCCCACCTGCAGGGAAGCTGCATGTGATTCGGACAGGAACTGCACTGCTTTCCTGTTCAAATCACAAGTGATTCTTTGCAATGCGATCTGAGCCCATTCATTTTGTAGGGGATCAAATCGCACCACAAAGGAATCGGTTTCAGGTATCGGAGTCATGTAAATGCTTGGTATCAGCACCAACCCTACTCTCCTCCAACGATCAGAATTGTCCTGAATTGCCTCCCCTCACCCCCCACACAGCCATTCACTGAGAAGACCAGTGTGCTGCTGTTTCAACTCCCCCAGCTCTTATGCAGTTGAGAACAGAGGAAACGTGATCACTTATTTAAAAAAAAAAAGTGTGGGGGGGTGGGGGAAGAGAAGGTATTTTTATTGATGTCTGGAGTAATAACTTCGTATGCAGTAAAGCTACGCAGAGTTGCATCTGCTGATCTAAGGCTATTATAAAGCCTGTCACAGAAATACTGCTTCCCTCAGATGTTTCTGAGACAGGCATTGTCTGCCTTTGAAGTATATGTAAACCCAATCAAACATACATAGTAATGCAATTTCAAAAGTGGTTTTATATGTGACACCATTAATTAAATGAATACCTGTAACCTTGCCATGAAGGGTATTGTTCAGGCACTTCCTATTATGAAGTGACAGCGCTCTGTCCTGGTCTCTCAGCTGTCCTACTGCATTGACACCCTGTCACATGCTCCCTGGTGAAGACTACAAGGAGCCATGCTGACCCACATAGCACTGACATAGTCAACCATTGTCACCATCAGGAGGCTGGCCCAGAACAATGGTGTCTAGCCCATGCTGGGATGACTGCATAGAGACAGGGAGTGGCTAGAAAGGCTGGAGTTGAGATGCAAAAGAAAAAAACAAAATACTGGAAAATGGCATTTGTTTATGATTCATAGAGGTTTTGCAATCTAAAGCAAAAACTACTATTAAAAGCGAAAACAAAATTCTCAAAAACCAGCTAAGGCCTCTCGGGGGAAATAAAAACTATTTTACAAGATTCAGAAATACTTTATGGCATCATGGGTTTAGGCAATAAATAAAAGGATCACTTTCTCTTCTTATGACGGGGATACAATCCAGGACCTGCGATCTGACATCCATCTAGCTGTGACATACACTCTATAGTGCAAGTACAGAGACACCTTTGAAAACACTGGCACATGGCCCAGGGCTTGCGTGTGTACAGAGGAGGCAAATGAGTTAAACCTCAGCTGATAATGCAAGCCTTGAAGCGCCTTCATTTATGATTGTTCAAGGACTTTACCTTTCACAGTTACTAGCGATCAGAGGCTGTTTTATACATTTTACAGAAGAGCTGGAAACCGCACAACAGTTTCCATAGAGACTGGAAATAGACATGAGAAGAGAAAAAAAAAAAGCAGAAATTTCCTGCTGTTTTCTCATAGACAGGAGCTATAAAAATACATAGGAGATGGATCCTAGTCGTAGAAGATGGATCCAATTGTAAGCGAAGGATTCTAGCCATAGGTCATGGATCTAATTGTAGGCAATGGATTCTAGTCGTATGAGATGGATCCAATTGTAAGCGATGGATTCTAGTTGTAGGGGAAGGATCCAATTGTAAGCAATGGATTCTAGTCGTATGAGATGGATCCAATTGTAAGCAATGGATTCTAGTCGTATGAGATGGATCCAATTGTAAGCAATGGATTCTAGTCGTATGAGATGGATCCAAATGTAAGCGATGGATTCTAGTCGTAGGGGATGGATCCAATTGTAAGCGATGGATTCTAGTCGTAGGTCATTGATCTAATTGTAGGCAATGGATTCTAGTTGTAGGCGATGGATCCAATTTTAAGCGATGGATTCTAGTCGTAGCGGATGGATCCAATTGTAAGCAATGGATTCTAGTCATATGAGATGGATCCAATTGTAAGCGATGGATTCTAGTCGTATGAGATGGATCCAATTGTAGGCAATGGATTCTAGTCGTAGGGGATGGATCCAATTGTAAGCGAAGGATTCTAGCCGTAGGTCATGGATCTAATTGTAGGCAATGGATTCTAGTTGTAGGCGATGGATCCAATTTTAAGCGATGGATTCTAGTTGTAGGCGATGGATCCAATTTTAAGCGAAGGATTCTAGTCGTAGCGGATGGATCCAATTGTAAGCAATGGATTCTAGTCATATGAGATGGATCCAATTGTAAGCGATGGATTCTAGTCGTATGAGATGGATCCAATTGTAAGCGATGGATTCTAGTCGTATGAGATGGATCCAATTGTAAGCGATGGATTCTAGTCGTATGAGATGGATCCAATTGTAGGCAATGGATTCTAGTCGTAGGGGATGGATCCAATTGTAAGCGAAGGATTCTAGCCATAGGTCATGGATCATATTGTAGGCAATGGATTCTAGTTGTAGGCGATGGATCCAATTTTAAGCAATGGATTCTAGTTGTAGGCGATGGATCCAATTTTAAGCGATGGATTCTAGTTGTAGCGGATGGATCCAATTGTAAGCAATGGATTCTAGTCATATGAGATGGATCCAATTGTAAGCGATGGATTCTAGTCGTATGAGATGGATCCAATTGTAAGCGATGGATTCTAGTCATATGAGATGGATCCAATTGTAAGCGATGGATTCTAGTCGTAGGGGATGGATCCAATTGTAAGCGATGGATCCAATTGTAAGCGATGGATTCTAGTCGTAGGGGATGGATCCAATTGTAAGCGATGGATTCTAGTCGTATGGGATGGATCCTATTGTAGGTGATGGATTCTAGTCGTATGGGATGGATCCTATTGTAGGTGATGGATTCTAGTCATATGGGATGGATCATATTGTAGGTGATGGATTCTAGTCGTAGGGGATGGATCTTATTGTAGGCGATGGATTCTAGTCGAAGGGGATGGATTCTAGTCGTAGGGGATGGATCAGGGGCGGACTGACCATTTGGAAACTCGGGCACTGCCCGAGGGCTTGGGGTCAGTAGGGGGCCGCCTTGAGATACCCCTGGTACCTTTTTCATAGGCTTTTTCGAGTTTGGGCAAGGACACAGGGGCCCCATAATCCCCTATTGCCCGGGGGCCCCATGAGTTGTCAGTTCGCCCCTGGGATGGATCTTATTGTAGGAGATGGATTCTAGTCATAGGGGATGGATCTTATTGTAGGAGATGGATTCTAGTCGTAGGGGATGGATCTTATTGTAGGAGATGGATTCTAGTCGTAGGGGATGGATCTTATTGTAGGTGATGGATTCTAGTCGTAGGGGATAGGTCCAAATTCTAGGCGATGGATCCCAATTCTAGGTGATGGATTTCATTGTAGGCAACGGATTCTAATCACAGGAGATGGATTCTAATTCTAGGCAATGGATTCCAGTAGTAGAAAATGGATCTTATTATAGGCGATGGATTCTAGTAGTAGAAAATGGATCTTATTATAGGCGATGGATTCTAGTAGTAGAAAATGGATCTTATTATAGGCGATGGATTCTAGTAGTAGAAAATGGATCTTATTATAGGCGATGGATTCTATTAGTAGGATATGGATCTTATTATAGGCGATGGATTCTAGTAGTAGAAAATGGATCTTATTATAGGCGATGGATTCTAGTAGTAGAAAATGGATCTTCTTATAGGTGATGGATTCTAGTAGTAGGATATGGATCCCAATTCTAGGCAATGGATTTAATTGTAGACAATAGATTTTAAGTCAAAGGAGATGGATTTTAGTCGTAGAAGATGGATCTATTTGTAGGCAACTGATTCTAGTCCTAGGAGATGGATCTTATTGTAGGCGATTAATTCTAGTCCTAAGAGATGGATCTTATTGTAGCAGATGGATTCTAGTTGTAGAAGATGGATAGAATTGTAGGAGATGAATTCTAGTGGTAGAGGACAGGTAGTCCCTGAACCAATGGAGGAAATGGCAAGGCACTGCTGCAGAGACCCTCTTCCAGTCATTCAAGTAATTTTCAGTTTCTCATGTATTCATGAAGTATTCTATCCAATTTCTCATGAACACTGCAGTTAAATTAATGCATTATTATGTGATAGATGTGGGTATAGAAAGAAATAAAAAAAAAAAAATAGAATAAAGCAGTGATCCTGTTTTTAAACTTTAAAGTAGAACACCAATCAAAATCTGTGTTGCATAGTTATGGAAACAATGGGTTAGAGCCCATGTCATTTTTTTTAATAAGGTGTCCCCTACTGAGGAGATTTCCCTTGCTTCATGTCCCAATGACACAACTGAAAGTGAGGGGTAATGTAAAAACAAATATATAAACAATAAAAACTTAAATGAGGAGCCAACTCTCCCTATTGTATAAAATGGCTGTAGTTCTGCACATAGAAAGTTTATAAAAGTGTTGGAACCACAGCCTGCATTTCTAATTCTGTGTCCAGACCATTAATACAATTTATGAAGGCCTCTGATGTACAAAAGTAATGACCAAATATCACTTGGATCCCAGAACCAAGCTTAGTTAAGGAATGGATTAAAGAACTCCTGACATTTGGAATTTCGTAAGCCAGACACACCGATACCCAGGGTCTCGGGACAAAGAAAGGCAGACACCTAAGATACCAAAGTAAAGGATATTGTAATGCAGCTTTGGTGACAGATACCTACAGATTCCCAGTTAGGGAATATAATTGGTGCGCCCTTCACAGTGATGACACACAGACACCAGTGTGGATCCTCACTGCTGCAGCATGCCTCTTAGGATCTGCTCATTCTGCTGACGGATGGCATGAAAATAGCTTGATACCAATATTGGCTTAGTTCACACAAGATGACAAGCTAAGCTGTTCTCAGCATATCACTCCATATAGCAGTCCTTGAATTGCTGGGCACACATAACTGGATTATATTAGGCCTGCATCTGATAGATCATTGTGAGAGTGGAGAAGTAGAGGATTATACTGAATAATTGTTGGAAATCCAAGGAAATGATTGGGTTCTGGAATCTGCAGCCCTCTTTAGTCACTAAACCCGAAACCTGACAAAGACTCAGTTGAAGTAATACACCATCTCACTCTGCTCTGCACATGCTCAGTTCTATTTTCAGGCACTATGCTGAATTTGTAGAGGCCGATCTGCTGACAGGTTAAAGATTTAATGCTGCTCTGGACTCTGGGTTTCAGAAAATGGCAGCCTCCAGCAAGAAGAAACAGGGACAATGCTGGAGGCAATTTATAGCACACACTAATTTTGGTAGCATAATTATAAATGTGGGATGTATGTTCCTTGATAAAGAACACTATTTTTTATCAAGCCGACATAGGTAAAGTTCCACTTTAAAATGTCACAAGGTGCCCCCCCCAATAAGGGCTTGTAAATGCAGAATAGACACTGCAATCCATCACCTAGAATTGGGATCCATCGCCTAGAATTTGGACCTATCCCCTACGACTAGAATCCATCACCTACAATAAGATCCATCCCCTACGACTAGAATCCATCGCCTACAATAAGATCCATCCTCTACGACTAGAATCCATCACCTACAATAAGATGCATCCTCTACGACTAGAATCCATCACCTACAATAAGATCCATCCCCTACGACTAGAATCCATCTCCTACAATAAGATCCATCCCCTACGACTAGAATCCATCTCCTACAATAAGATCCATCCCCTACGACTAGAATCCATCTCCTACAATAAGATCCATCCCCTACGACTAGAATCCATCTCCTACAATAAGATCCATCCTCTACGACTAGAATCCATCACCTACAATAAGATCCATCCCCTACGACTAGAATCCATCTCCTACAATAAGATCCATCCCCTACGACTAGAATCCATCTCCTACAATAAGATCCATCCTCTACGACTAGAATCCATCACCTACAATAAGATGCATCCTCTACGACTAGAATCCATCACCTACAATAAGATCCATCCCCTACGACTAGAATCCATCTCCTACAATAAGATCCATCCCCTACGACTAGAATCCATCTCCTACAATAAGATCCATCCCCTACGACTAGAATCCATCTCCTACAATAAGATCCATCCCCTACGACTAGAATCCATCTCCTACAATAAGATCCATCCTCTACGACTAGAATCCATCACCTACAATAAGATCCATCCCCTACGACTAGAATCCATCTCCTACAATAAGATCCATCCCCTACGACTAGAATCCATCACCTACAATAAGATCCATCCCCTACGACTAGAATCCATCACCTACAATAAGATGCATCCTCTACGACTAGAATCCATCACCTACAATAAGATCCATCCCCTACGACTAGAATCCATCGCCTACAATAAGATCCATCCCCTACGACTAGAATCCATCTCCTACAATAAGATCCATCCCAGGGGCGGACTGACAACTCATGGGGCCCCCGGGCAATAGGGGATCATGGGGCCCCTGTGTCCTTGCCCAAACTCAAAAAAGCCTATGAAAAAGGTACCAAGGGCATCTCATGGGGCCCCCTACTGACCCCAGACCCTCGGGCAGTGCCCGAGTTTCCAAATGGTCAGCCCGCCCCTGGACACTGGTGGTCAGAAAAAGCAAGTGAAGGCTACATGCATGGCTGAGTCAGTTCCTATGATCACTTGCACAGATGAGAGGAGCCTTCATGCAGGAAAGCCAGTCTATTTGCTGAAGGGAGTAGTAGAGCTTTGTCAGCAAGCCCTTCGTTATCTGTATGACTAATGTACTTTATAGAATGTTTCTTTCCCACAAACATGAACATTTCCAGCAACATTGTTTGCATCTGTAGGGGAAAATACCATTACATGGAAAAAGTTCCCCAATATATAGCACCAACTTGGCCAATGTTTCTAATCCTTGACAGCGGTTTTGCATTGCAATAATACTTTGGGGAATATTTATGGAGGTCATACATGACCTCCAGCTTAAAAAAATCTCAAGTATGGAGTCATCTACAACAGTGTGCTTAGCTTATAAATATTGTCAGATAAGAATTTGAACCCCCTAGGCCTGAAAGATGATGTTTTCTAACAACTCATAAGAGATAAAAAAAAGCCTCAGGATATGTAGAGCTACCCACAAGAGAAAACACACAGCTCCGATATTGTATACAAAGCAATAAAAAACAGGATAGCATGAAAAGTCAACATCACTATATAAACAGGTAACAATAGTATTTAAGGTGTCCAAGTAACCAGGATGCACTGTGCGATGCCATGTGAGTGAGCCCCAGGATATACCTTTCTGAAAGTCAAAATGCAAACAATGCATGGCAGCTTGGACTCCTCAAAAGTTAGGTGTGAGCCACATTTTAAATACGGTCACTGGGTATACAGATATATTTTGTGTACAAACACAACTATTTGAGAGCTGTGCTATTACACCACTTGTGTTTCACACCCTCCACACATAAAAAGATACAAAAAAAATGAATAATAATAAAAGTTCAAATTGTGTAGCTTTTGTATATATAAAAATAAAATCCTATTGTGATGTACTTTATATACTGGTGATGGACTGATATATTGGCTGCTGAAAGAAAAAAAGCAGGAAAAAAAAAAAAAAAAAAAAAAAGATGGTGCCGATAATGATAATTGACTTCAATGCAAAAATCGCATCCCATTGACTTCAATGCAAAAACACCTCTATTTAAGTTTTTTTATTTTATATAGATTTCATTTTATTTTCTGTCCAATATTTGTGTTTTACATTAAATAAAAGTTATTTTTTACGTTACTGGATTGTATTTTTTAAATTCATACTCATTTAAAATTCATGATGTTAAATAAAAAGTCAAACATAATACAATTACATATAAAAAATATATATTTAAAAAAAAAAAAAAACTGTTCATTTCGGTTTTCAGCTAAGTGCATCCTGAATTTTCGGTTTCGGTCCAGATTTTTCATTTTGTTGCACCACCAGTATATACAGCAAATTCCTATTGTAATATACTACAAACTTTTTTTTTTTTTAACATATATCAAAGTGACCCTCGGTGCACTTTAACTTGTGACAAACACAATGAAATTAAAAGTTCAAACAACAACTCAAGAATGGATAAATAACATCTGTGACCAAATTGTGTCCATAGTGTGAATACAGTGACAAAAGTTCTCTTTTCTTCAAACCAACACCTGGTTGCTCCATCCCCGACATCTCATGACTTTCCAAAGTGAATGCTTACCCCCCAAGGAAGGACCTTTTAGGCTCCATGTACCCGAGCCTACCCTGACCACCGGGTGCGGGAAAACACAAATCGCGGCAAACACGATTTTGCGGTTTCCCATGATCGGCAGTCAAAACGTTCTTATCCTGAACACGATTCTTCCGTGTTCAGGAGAGGGAGGTTTAACCTCACCTACAACACGGCAGCTCCTAAACTCTGCTAAAAGCCTATATGTACATGGACCCATAGGCTTTTATGGAGTTGAGTTTAGGAGCTGCTTGTGTACATGAAGCCTTAAGCTACTGGATGTCAGACGCAGCTTTTTGAGGATAGCAACAATTCCCCATATGTAAGCCATTATAATGGAGGAGATTCCACAGCCTGTCTCCTTTCGCAGTGTCTCCTCCAGTTTACATTACAGACAGATATTACTCATACATAAAAACAGATTTCCTAGATTGTAAGCTCGAAAGAGCAGGGCCCTCGATCCCCTCATGTTTTGCATTGTATTGGTATTGTTTTGTCACATGTTCTGTCCCCCTTTGTAATGTACAGCGCTGGGCGAACTATTGGCGCTTTATAAATACTGTATAATAATAATAATAATAACAATAATAATAATAATAATAATAATAATAGGGACAGCTCCATAAATTCTATTAATTAAACTTAAAATCACACCTACGGTAGGCACAACAATCTCCTATTGAGCATAATGTGGTATGTGTGGCTCAGTATATCAAGGAACCAAATCATCCCTGACAGGTTTCCAAATAGCTCCACCCACTTCCACAATGACATCACTCCTGGCTGCCTGAGTCTACATGGTATGTGCTATAACAGGACTCCTTCAGCTGACAGGGATGACACGAGTCTTTGATCTACTGCTCAATAGGGGATCGCTGTGCTTTATCATTGCCTATTGCACTTGATATACAGATATATATAATGTGACAAACAGCCCCTGTAAGTTGTGGATGAAGTGCATCTGCTGCATAGGATTTGGGGGTTCATAAGGTAACTAGGTGTCAGTGAAATGCCTGTACAGGTTGTAGGGTGTTAGGAACTGCCCCCCCCCCCCCTTGTTTCCCATCTGGGGTATAATTTGTGTTATAGTGGTAGAAAACTCTTATATATTAAAAATAAACTCCAAAGACATGCTGGTAGGTGAATTAGCTCCTGTCTAAATTGGCCCTAGTATGTATGAATGGGAGTTAGGCTACGTTCACACTAGCCTTGTTAGCAAGCGGCAGACAGGCGTTTGGGAAGCGTTTTTACCATTTCCCAAATGCCTGGGACATTGCACATTGCAATGTGCCAAATGCCTGGCACATTGCAGCACATGGGGCTGTTCAAACGGGAGCATAAGCGTCGCAGCAAAATGGACGCCTCTGGTCGAGGTTAGGAGGAGTTGAAGCCTTCTATTCAAGTCCATGGTGCCGCTCTGCAAACGCCCGGCTGGCGTTTGCAGTGGTGACGCGTTAACGGAGCGTTAACACCATTCAAACTTCATTATAGGCATTTGTGGGGCGTTTTTAACGCTTGGCAAATGCCTAGCAACCACCGCATGCGCGGTTTTTGCGGAGCGTTACTTCAGACCAACGCTTGTCAAGCGCTATAGGGGCGTTTGGCAAGAGTTGGAAAAACAGTCAAGTGTGAACGAGCCCTCAGATTGTACACCCCTTGAGGGTTAGGGACTGATGTGAATGTACAATATATACAGTCAGGTCCATAAATATTGGGACATCAACAATTCTAACATTTTTGGCTCTATACACCACCACAATGGATTTGAAATGAAACAAACAAGATGTGGTTTAACTGCAGACTGTCAGCTTTAATTTGAGGGTATTTACATCCAAATCAGGTGAACGGTGTAGGAATTACAACAGTTTGCATATGTGCCTCCCACTTGTTAAGGGACCAAAAGTAATGGGACAATTGGCTTCTCAGCTGTTCCATGGCCAGGTGTGTGTTATTCCCTCATTATCCCAATTACAATGAGCAGATAAAAGGTACAGAGTTCATTTCAAGTGTGCTTTTTGCATTTGGAATCTGTTGCTGTCAACTCTCAAGATGAGATCCAAAGAGCTGTCACTATCAGTGAAGCAAGCCATCATTAGGCTGAAAAAACAAAACAAACCCATCAGAGAGATAGCAAAAACATTAGGTGTGGCTAAAACAACTGTTTGGAACATTCTTAAAAAGAAGGAACGCACCGGTGAGCTCAGCAACACCAAAAAACCCGGAAGACCACGGGAAACAACTGTGGTGGATGACCAAAGAATTCTTTCCCTGGTGAAGAAAACACCCTTCACAACAGTTGGTCAGATCAAGAACACTCTCCGGGAGGTAGGTGTATGTGTGTCAAAGTCAACAATCAAGAGAAGACTTCACCAGAGTGAATACAGAGGGTTCACCACAAGATGTAAACCATTGGTGAGCCTCAAAAACAGGAAGGCCAGATTAGAGTTTGCCAAACGACATCTAAAAAAGCCTTCACAGTTCTGGAACAACATCCTATGGACAGATGAGACCAAGATCAACTTGTACCACAGTGATGGGAAGAGAAGAGTATGGAGAAGGAAAGGAACTGCTCATGATCCTAAGCATACCACCTCATCAGTGAAGCATGGTGGTGGTAGTGTCATGGCGTGGGCATGTATGGCTGCCAATGGAACTGCTTCTCTTGTATTTATTGATGATGTGACTGCTGACAAAAGCAGCAGGATAAATTGTGAAGTGTTTCGGGAATATTATCTGCTCATATTCAGCCAAATGCTTCACAACTCATTGGACGCCGCTTCACAGTGCAGATGGACAATGACCCAAAGCATACTGCAAAAGCAACCAAAGAGTTTTTTAAGGGAAAGAAGTGGAATGTTATGCAATGGCCAAGTCAATCACCTGACCTGAATCCGATTGAGCATGCATTTCACTTGCTGAAGACAAAACTGAAGGGAAAATGCCCCAAGAACAAGCAGGAACTGAAGACAGTTGCAGTAGAGGCCTGGCAGAGCATCACCAGGGATGAAACCCAGCGTCTGGTGATGTCTATGCGTTCCAGACTTCAGGCTGTAATTGACTGCAAAGGATTTGCAACCAAGTATTAAAAAGTGAAAGTTTGATTTATGATTATTATTCTGTCCCATTACTTTTGGTCCCTTAACAAGTGGGAGGCACATATGCAAATTGTTGTAATTCCTACACCGTTCACCTGATTTGGATGTAAATACCCTCAAATTAAAGCTGACAGTCTGCAGTTAAAACACATCTTGTTCGTTTCATTTCAAATCCATTGTGGTGGTGTATAGAGCCAAAAATGTTAGAATTGTGTCGATGTCCCAATATTTATGGACCTGACTGTATGTAAAGCGCTGTGTAAACCGATGGTGTTATAAAAGTACCTGAAATAAATAAATAATAAAATAAACAAAAAAAATTTAAAAAACACAGGAGCCATGGGCTAAACACATGCATGTTGTACGGTGACTGCTTCTCTTGGGAAATGGGAGTAGGCGCCTCCTAGGAATCTTTTACCGGACCGACCTGTTTCTTTTCATCCCCCCTCTCTTTTCTTACTTTCTACTCTAATTCCTTGATATCAGCCTCTGGTACTGAGAAGGATATCTCAGAGAACTGTTAAAGGTAAAAAAAAAAAAAGTTTCCTGCTGCAAGGTAATATAAGGTGACAGCGTGCCACTGTAGGACTTTATTCTAAGGTAAGTCTTTCATAATGTGGTATGGTGCCATGCATACTAGCAGCAAATTATGAAAGGAGCGGCACAGGTACGCTATTCTTTCAGATGTATGGTCACCGGCTGCTGCTCCGTAGAACATCTCCAATACGGCGGTGTTTATGACAGGGGTCTCAAAACTGCAGCCCCTTGGGGCACTATTCCTCCCATGGACACAAATGATGGGGCACTATTCCTCCCACTGATACCAACGATGGGGCACTATTCCTCCCACTGATACCAACGATGGGGCACTATTCCTCCCACTGATACCAACGATGGGGCACTATTCCTCCCACTGATACCAACGATGGGGCACTATTCCTCCCACTGATACCAACGATGGGGCACTATTCCTCCCACTGATACCAACGATGGGGCACTATTCCTCCCACTGACACCAACGATGGGGCACTATTCCTCCCACTGACACCAATGATGAAGCACTATTCTTCCCACTGATACCAATGATGGGGCACTATTCCTCCCACTGATACCAACGATGGGGCACCACTCTTCCTCCTACTGACTACCAACCCTGAGGCCGTGTTTATGTTCACTAATGCTGGACGTTTTTACCCCCACTGGCCACAATCTGGCCCTCCTAAAGTCTGAAGGACAGTAAACTGGCCTTTTGTTTGAAAAGTTTGGAGAACCCTGGTTTATGAGATATTAATTTTACCTACAGGTGAGCTTTAGTATAAACATATCTGTAGGTAAAAGTGACTTTACTACCACGTTAATGGGTTGTTGGGAAAGGATGTGAGTAGGCTGCGATAGAACATGTCTGCAGGTCTGAAGGAGGCCCAGTGGGGTCTATCAACTAGTCAGGAGACTTAAACATTTGTTCTGTTGGAGTTTGTTTTGACTGTGGTTATTACCCCTGCAAGGAAACCTTTTGTTTTAGCCTGTGTTCTGCTGCAACACTGACCATAAACACGGGCAGGAAATCCTTAAACCCACTTGATGTTAGGATACCTCTCTGCAAGCTCTCCATCTGATGCCGAAACCCACAAAATAGATACACACAAATCACAATTACATTGCATCGAGTTTATATAGCGCCAAAGGGTTTGCTCAGCACTGTACAATAGAGGGGGGGGGGGGCAATACATGAAACAGTACAGCAACAACAAACAGCACACGAGGGGTTAGAGGGCCCTACTCTTTCCAGCTTACAATCTAGGAGATAGGGATTTATATAAATGTGGCAGGGAGCGCTATACAATTTGAAGTTTTCAGCACAGGCACTGGGGGCAGCTTCTATTGAACATTGTAAGATTAGTTTACAAAGCTTTTCATGAAGAGTTCACATCAGATGACAGAGAACTACATTATAACGGAAGTCTTACCATCAGGGGCAGACTGACCATTTGGAAACTTGGGCACTGCCCGAGGGCCCGGGGTCAGTAGGGGGCCCCATGAGATGCCCCTGGTACCTTTTTCATAGGCTTTTTTGAGTTTGGGGAAGGACACAGGGGCCCCATGATCCCCTATTGCCCAGGGGCCCCATGAGTTGTCAGTCCGCCCCTGCTTACCATGCACCTGTGCCCAGACTATGGATATTATAGTTTTTACATATTTTTAACAAGTAAAAGAGCTTTAAACCAAGCCCTCATTGGACTCTTTAAAGCAGTAGTAAAGTCCTCATAGAAAACGAAAAAAAAAAAAAAAAAAAAGAAGGTCCCCCTGCAGGTCTAAGCTATAGTGTACTAGTAAATTATGACAGACTTACCTACAGAGCCCTCCAGTGCTGCACTGTCACGGCTTCCCAGAGCTTCCATCTTCACCTGATCTTCCTTTCTGGGTTCAGAATCTATGTCTGCTTCAATGGCCGGGCAGCGGTGACGTCAACCCCACGAATGTGCAGAGGAATCACAATGCATGCAGAGCAGGCCATAAATGTGTGGCTCAGATTCAATTACCTCCTGACAGGCAGGCGGGAGATTTATGACAGAAGAGACCTTTAGGGTCTCTTCTGCCATAAAAACCCTGCCTGTCAGTGAATTTTTCATTGCCTCGGTAAACCGTTTATCTTCCTGTACTGTGAAGAAATCAATCCTATAAGATCACAACCTTTCACACTGATGCACCAATCAGGTTCACCTGTCAGTTTCTCAGGCAAACCCGATTGGACCATCCATAGCCCTCTATGGACCGGTGGGTGTCTGTTGACAACTGCCGGCATCCAAAAACAGACGGATGGGGATCCATTCTCCATCCGTCTGGTGAATTGGATCAGAAAACAGTCACATGGATCCGACCGCCCATAAAAAACAGCAGGCTGTGTCTGGTTCCACTCTGCAGTACCGGAGCAGACACAGACCTGTCATCCGCTTACACAGCAGGAGATCAGTGGCGAGATCCCTCACCAGCAAGCGGATCTGCTGACAGGCCTTACCCGTCTGAAAGGGGCATTAGAAGTCAGGTGTTAATGGGGTTCTAAGCTCACAGCATCTGTATTTGTTTACATCTGAAAGCTGCCATGTTTCGGTTGCCAAAGAAAATAAGGGGAGAGGAGCGGAGAGTTCTGTGCTTGTTTTGTGAACTTGAATGAAGATGTGAAGATGAATTTCACCACAATGCCATTACATACAGATGAAAGCCTATATTCACAAAATTTGTAGCGGCTGACTTAATTTTTGGTAGGGGGGCCGGAACTCCTCTTTAAATATCAACTGAAACTTGGCGAAAAAGGGCAGTTATACGAATCAGTCAGGCTCTGCACGTTGTGTTGACAGGGAACGTGTTGAGAAAGCAGAGTTGATGATTTATAATGTTTTTTTCTACTACTTTATTGTCCAATCAGCAGGTAAGGAGTCAAAACCACTACACACCCCAACTATTAAGCAGAATGTGGTGTCACCCTCCTGCCTGTCCTGTCTGCCAGAGCTGTATGACTCACAAAAGTGGAAAGACAGGATTACAAATCTTTTGGCAGATATATGTAAGTCAAATGTGTACTTCGTGGTCGGCCTGGGTTCAGCTAAAAGTCAGCATATTAATTACTGATCCTGTGAAACGGAGTGTGAACCCGGTAATGACACCCTTATGACACAACCTATTCCTGTTGAAGTACACAGCACCGCAGTCTACGACACAGGAGAAAGCTCGGCTACAATGGTAATAAAATCTCTGTGTTACCAAGTGCCAGAGTGCAATCAAGATGCAGCAACAAAGGAAAGCTGGGAGAAATAAAATCTCTCCAGACATGAAAGTGGAAGAAAAACAGTTAAGTTCAGAGCATGGCATAAATGGCTGGTGTCATAAGTGATCACATGTGCAGCACCATGGCAACTGCACATCAAACACAGTAAGATGGCAGCTTCCATGGCTGTAAAGAATAGGAGGGTTTAGTTCTGCTAAATTCCTAACAATGAAATAGTTTCATTTGTTTCCTTTTAGTCTGTTAAATACACTTTCTGTTCAGTCCAGAAATCTTGCAAGCAGATAACGGTCTGTGGGGTCAATTCACTATGAAATAAATACTGCGTGCATTTCTGAGTTTAACCACTTCCTGTCCGGACACTTTTACCCCCTTCCTGTCCAGGCCAATTTTCAGCTTTCAGCGCTATCACACTTTGAATGACAATTGCGCGGTCATGCAACACTGAACCCATATGAATTTTTTACCATTTTTTTGCGACAGATAAAGCTTTATTTTGGTGGTATTTATTCATCGCTGGGATTTTTATTTTTTTTGCTATGTAAATGAAAAAGTCCAAAAATTTTGAAAAGTGTTTTTCTTATAAAATTTTGCAAATAAATAATCTTTCATCATAAATCTTGACCAAAATGTATTCAATTATATTTTCAGTAAAAAAAAAAAATAAGCCAAATTAGTTTATAACCAAAAATTATAATTTTAAACATTTTTTTTTAATTTTTATTTTATTTTTTTATATTATTATGTTTTGTTTGTTTTTTTACATACTGTCACCCTAGCAGTACAGTGTCACCATGGTGACACTGTACTACTTGTGGGGGGTGATGAAGATTTTTTTTTTTTTGACAGTGATTGCTTTTACACCCATATAGGATGTAAAAGCAATAATTTCTCTTTCTCTCTGTCTGCATTCTTGCAGCCACTGAGAAATACTGAGTGAGCTGTGATTGGTCACACCTTGTCACATGGTTTAAGGCTGTTGTGAATAGCCTTGTACCATGTGATCTCCGTGATCATTCACAGATTTCACACGTAGTAAGCAATGATGTCACAAGTGACATCTTGCTTACTACTTTGCATGTGATCACTGATTGGCCAATCAGTGATCACATGATCGGGACCTTGTACAGAGGTCCCGTCCGACGATCGGTGTTTCACTGTGGGCACCGGATCGCGGTGCTGCGCGCTCCCAGGGAGCGCGCACAGCTAGAAAAGGCGGGTGCCGTTTATGAACGGCAACTCGCCCCTGGAGTGCCACCGTCCTGCCGTTTATAAACAGCAGGTGGACGGCAATTGGTTAAAAAAAAAAAAAACCTTGTGCACTAATTGTCTCAGAAGCAGTCAAATTAAAAAAATGTGTTATTTGCCGAATGCGTTAAATATTTCTATTTTGGGATATTGACCACATACAATTAGTTATTTTTGGTGATTTTTTTGCCTTTTCTTTTTACATGCTAACACTGCGCCAGAGGCAGAAATAAATGCACACTGCTGTTGAGGGATCCTTAGGATATGATAGGATACGAGTTGTACTGGTGATGCTGACCATACTGGTTCTGAGTATCTTATATGTGTGTACTGCGATTTTCCACAATCTCTGTATATGACAAAAAAGTTTTTTGTTTTTTGGTTTATATGGCCTATAACCTCATTTATTGTATTTTTTTTTTTTGTTGTTGTTTGGAATGTTCATATGACATTCGGCTTGGCGTTTGCCGGTGCTGACATATTGTTGTTCCACGTCATTGTTATGTTTCTTGTTCGTTGCTACGTTGTTTGACTTGCAAAAATACCTCAATAAAAACTACTTGATTTAAAAAAATAAATAAATGCAAACAGAAATATTATGAAACTGTAAAAAAAAAATTCTAGTGTGCTTCTACTCACAGAACCACCTCCTTCTGGTGAAATGTTAGAATTTATTTTCATTCCTGAGCTCCGGACAGAACATTTCCACACTGATACTTTGTATACGTTCGACTTGCTTGCCAGTACAGAGTTCCCTTCATTGTTATTTTGTACATTGCCAAAATACAGACTGCCTGCTGGCAGGTGATACAGAATGTGTGCATTCTTTAGCCCTATGCGACTTGACACTTCAACGTCGCATGACAAGTTGGACCCAATTAGCTGCAAAGGAACCCTTCAAGTTGCAGCGACTTTATAAAATGTCTTTGCAACTTCATTGCGACTAGTACTGACATCTGTTAAATGAAGTCGAACAGATGTCAGCAAGCCGCATATGAAATTGCATTGATGGTCACGCAGAAGTAGCACAACTTCAAAGCTGCACAGCTGTGAACCAGGGCTTAGGGAACTGACTTCAATGACATTGTTTACCTCACAATCGATATTTTATTTTGATGAAATGACCCTTTGATCTCATGCGATTTTGACCCTCAAATCGCATGTGGAATCCTTTAGAAAATTGACCCCTGTATCTGCTGACTGCCTTCAGGTAGCATTGTTCACTGCTTTCACTTGGGACTACAGAACCCCCCCCCCCCCCCACACACACACACACACACACACACACACACACTTTTATTCAGGCAGCCAGCATTAGCAGCCCCTATACTTCAGGACAGTGTTACTATAAAAAGGGAAAGTCACTTTAAATACACCACCAGCAGGCTTTAGCTCAACTTCAAGTTTGTAAAAAGCATTCCCAGCTCTTGCTAGGAACAACAGAACCCCTCCATGTTATGAAGAAGAGAAGCAAGGGTGATAGTCTGTAGTCCCAACACCTTTCCTGCCCATGTGGCAACGCTTGTCCTCCAGGAATACAGGGTGGGTGTTGTCACCCACATCTGTCCTAGGCTGGCAAGTCCTGTACTCATGCGACAAATGCTGTACTGCACAGGAGCCATGCTGGCTGCTGAAATACAAGCTAAAGCCAGTAAGAACAAAGCCTGAAAAGTAACGGAGAAGCATGATACAGGTAGAGTCAGTCATCTAAAGCAGGGGTCTCCAAACTTTCCAAGCAAGGGGCCAGTTTACTGACCTTTAGGCTTTAGGAGGGCCAGACGGTGTCCAGTGGAAGAAGCAAATGCCCTGATACAGTGCCCCATCATTGTTTTAATGGGACGAATCATATACCATTGTTGATATCAATGAGATGTATAGTGCCCCATTGATGGTGTCAGTAGGAGGAATGGCACCCATCATTGGTGTCAGCTGGTGGAATAGTTCTCCAAGAGCCAGATAACTGCAAGCAAAGGGCCACATCTTGCCCCAGGGCCGCAGTTTGGAGAACACTGATCTAAAGTATCATTCATGCATGACATAAAAAAGACTGCTGAGTATGGGAGAAGTGCAAGACCTTCCACTAATAACAGGTTCGCTGATCAATCCCTTGTACTATGTACAATGACCCAGGAAGGCTGCATTATAATTAGCTGCTGATGTAGGGAGCCAAAAAAAAACAAACAAACTGATGAAGGCAACATACATCGTGAAGACAAGAGAATCATAAATACTACAAACCCAACAAACCACAAAGCTGCATACAACATGCCAGGAAAGGAAGCACTTTGATGTCAATTCTGTCACATAGCAGACAGACAGATAACCAACTGCCTTTGTACCGTGAAAAGGAAGAACGACATCAGAGTGACGCTTTCCTTTCCTCCACATCCTACAAATCATGATGGTACAATGGACACCTTGAGGTGAAGATGGTACAATGGACACCTTGAGGTGAAGATGGTGCAAGGGACACCTTGAGGTGAAGATGGTGCAAGGGACACCTTGAGGTGAAGATGGTGCAAGGGACACCTTGAGGTGAAGATGGTGCAAGGGACACCTTGAGGTGAAGATGGTGCAAGGGACACCTTGAGGTGAAGATGGTGCAAGGGACACCTTGAGGTGAAGATGGTGCAAGGGACACCTTGAGGTGAAGATGGTGCAAGGGACACCTTCTGTGGTACAAGGGACACCTTGAGGTGAAGATGGTGCAAGGGACGCCTTCTGTGGTACAAGGGACACCTTGAGGTGAAGATGGCGCAAGGGACGCCTTCTGTGGTACAAGGGACACCTTGAGGTGAAGATGGCGCAAGGGACGCCTTCTGTGGTACAAGGGACACCTTGAGGTGAAGATGGCGCAAGGGACGCCTTCTGTGGTACAAGGGACACCTTGAGGTGAAGATGGCGCAAGGGACGCCTTCTGTGGTACAAGGGACACCTTGAGGTGAAGATGGCGCAAGGGACGCCATTTGTGGTACAAGGCACACCTTGAGGTGAAGATGGCGCAAGGGACGCCTTTTGTGGTACAAGGGACACCTTGAGGTGAAGATGGCGCACGGGACACCTTCTGTGGTACAAGGGACACCTTGAGGTGAAGATGGCGCAAGGGACACCTTCTGTGGTACAAGGGACACCTTGAGGTGAAGATGGTGCAAGGGACACCTTCTGTGGTACAAGGGACACCTTGAGGTGAAGATGGTGCAAGGGACACCTTCTGTGGTACAAGGGACACCTTGAGGTGAACATTGGTGCAAAGGACACCTTCTGTGGTACAAGGGACACCTTGAGGTGAAGATGGTACAAGGGACACCTTCTGTGGTACAAGGGACACCTTGAGGTGAAGATGGTACAAGGGACATCTTCTGTGGTACAAGGGACACCTTGGGGTGAAGATGGAACAAGGGACACCTTGAGGTGAAGATGGTACAAGGGACATCTTCTGTGGTACAATGGACACCTTGAGGTGAAGATGGTACAAGGGACATCTTCTGTGGTACAATGGACACCTTGAGGTGAAGATGGTACAAGGGACATCTTCTGTGGTACAATGGACACCTTGAGGTGAAGATGGTACAAGGGACATCTTCTGTGGTACAATGGACACCTTGAGGTGAAGATGGTACAAGGGACACCTTGAGGAGATGTTTTAACCATTTGACCTCCGGAAGGTTTTATCACCTTCATTACCAGGGCATTTTTTTGCAGTTCAGCACTGTGCTACTTTAACTGGCAATTGCTCGGTCATGCAACGCTGTACACAAAATTAAATCTATATCATTTTTTGTCACACAAATAAAGCTTTCTTTTGGTGCCATTAGATCACCACTGGGTTTTGCAATATATAAACGAAAATAACCCCAACAATTTTGGAACCCCCCAAATTTTCTACTTTGGTCTAAACATATCCAATAAAAAAAATAAAATAAAATAAAATTCCTTCATAAATTTTGGCCAAAATGTTTTTTGCTACATGTCTTTAGTTAAAAAAAAAAATCAATAGGTGTATATTAATTGATTTGTGTGAAAGATAAAAAGTCTGCAAACTATGGTATTATACTGGAATTTACGCAGCTATGACACTATGCTGGTAATAACGGTGATCAGCGACTTAAAGTGGGACTGTGATAGGGTGGCGGGCTAGCTAACTGACTGGGAGGTACAATGATTGACATCAATAGTGACACCAAAACAGTGATCAGTGCCAATACCGTACACTGTCACAGTACTAATGACACTAGCTGGGAAGGGATTAAAATCTAAGGGCAATCAAACGGTTAACTGTGTGCCTAACAATGTGTAATATGTGCTGTTTTTACTTTAATTCAATTAAAAATAATCAAAACAATTAATTAAAAAGCAAAAAAAGTTTAACTGCTTAAAAAGTACTAGCTGGAGTTTTGCTTTAACCCCCCATTGGGGAGATTTTCCTTCACTTTCTGTCCCATAGCCACAACAGGAAAAGAGAGGAAATCCCTCCAAAGTGAGGAAATCCCTGGTTGTCACCAGAATTAGTATCCCCCATTGGAAGAGTCCCCCTCTATTTCTGTTCTGGTGACAACTTAAAATTTGTGATTTCTTTTACTCTTGGTGAGAACGGTAAACAGGACAAATAGTGGAGAGGAATCTCCCTAATGAGGACACAGACAGCAATAAAAGCCTGACAGCTGTTCTAATCCCTCTCAAGACCATCTAAATTTGCTGACTCCAACACTGCAGGGTGACAATGCTGATGTCCAAGAGCGGCACTTTTGCTTCTCCACAGAGTGAAGCCACAGTAAATCAGGAGTGTGTTACTAACCGGATCACCAGATGAAAGTAAAAAAACAAACAAAAAGGAAAAAAAAAAAAAAAAAAAATGCAGCCACCACACATTAAGTCCTCATGCACACGGGACGTGTTTTTTACAGCGGCTGTTTTTGGCTTTTGACGTTTTTTTTCCTACAGCCAGTAAACTCCCCAGCATGTCATCCTATGTGTCCATCCACACATACACTGTAATCAACGTTTTTTTGGCTGGGACATTTTTTGGCTGGGAAAAAAAAAAAACCAGGACTAGTGGGTTTCTAGAGGAGTTTTTTTAACTGTAAAATGCGGCAAAACGTGGTTAAATCGCAGCAAACCAGCGTTTTTGGACTTTTTTTCACTAAAAAAAAATGTTTTTCTTTGGTAAAAAAAAGCCTCTAAAAAACGCAAAGGTGAAAAAACGTGGCTACACGCTAATACAAAAACGCTGAAAAACTCACGTTTTTAAATGTGACTTTACACAGCTAACGTTACCAGCGTTATTAAAACGCCCCGTGTGCATGGAGCCTTAACGATTGGTAAGCTGCAATATAGTAAATGTTTGTTTAAAAATGCTTTCAGAAAGTCAAATGAAAAGCTTAACAATAGACCTACTTTGAAATATTGCCTCCCCGTTGCTCCGCATACATTTTTGCATACATTGCAATGCAAATACTTTGTGCTGTTGATGGCAGCAGGTGACATCACTGGTTTACCACAGTCAGCCCCATTGTCAGCTCTCCACATTACACAGAGTTGTGCCTTGGAGAAAAAAAAGACCTTTATGCTGGGTTTATGCTAAAATGTATATGGGGCAATGTGGAGCCGTGGGGACGGAGCATTTTAAAAAGTACAAGTTCACCTTTTCAGAAAAAATTGAAAAATTGTGAAATAGCATTGTACACCCCTTCCCCCACCCCCTGGTCCCGTCCCCCCCCCCATACTTACCTGTGTGGGTGATGAGCTGTCAGTGCCCATGCAGGGGTCCGGGGATTTCATATCCTCACTCCTCTCCCTTCTCTGTGCAGGGCTGCTACTCTGGCTACATGGCCACTCACAGCTCATCACCCACAGAGGTAAGTACAGTGGGGACCAGGAGGAGAGCAGAGGGGGTAGAGTATACCGTGTTAGTTCAACCTTTCATTTTTCCGGTAAAGGTGAATTATACTTTAACATAGGTTCACACTTGCTAAAAATACTAACACAAACCAAAGCGCCTATATAGCTAAACCGCATTTTTTTTTTTACACGTTTAACATGCGCTAAAAGTCGCACCCCACACGCCCTCCAAGAGATGTTTTTTTCCCACCTCACTTTATATTTGATTAACGCATCTCAAACATGTTGTAAACTGTGAATATGAATATGCTAATACCAATATTCCCAAAAGGATATATCACACAAATATATATATAAAAAAAAAAAAAAAGAATAGGAAGTACAATTAAAATAAATATATTATAAAAAGTCACTCTGTGCCAACTTCAATCATCGATCTTCATATTCAGCCTTTCAATGGCTCACACAGAAACCTCAACATAAAAAGAAAAATCACATAGTGCATTATCTTAAATAAAATATAAATAAAACAGATGTGATAAACGCAAACAACCAGGCGTGATCACAAATAGTGAAAAAAGTGAAAGTGTCAAAACAGTGCCAGTGAATCAATCGAGTGAAAAATATGCATCCAAAAACAACCTGTGAAACACTGTGTCCACATCTATGGTGTAAGGAGTGAATACCCTTACCAAAAATATGTAAATAATACGTGGAGGAACCAGGGAACTCTGAGAGGTTTGGATATTCTGATAAAGGCTATTTTAAAGAGGAATCATGATGTAAGAATATTCAATAAAGTATTTTAAATTGTATACGCGGGTTTACACTACGATTTATTCTATATATGGCGGCATCGGTGGGTTGGTGGAGATTGTTGATTATACTTGAAAGCTGCTATATCTGGATGACATCTTGATCTGATCCATGAGGCTGTGATGATCCTTTGGTTGAAGCAGAATTTGTGTTAATACCCTCGCCGGGAGGTGTACAGGCATATTATTTACATATTTTTGGTAAGGGTATTTTTCACTCGATTGATTCACTGGCACTGTTTTGACACTTTCACTTTTTTCACTATTTGTGATCACACGTGGTTGTTTGCGTTTATCACATCGGTTTTATTTATATTTTATTTAAGATAATGCACTATGTGATTTTTCTTTTTATGTTGAGGTTTCTTTGTGAGCCACTGAAAGGCTGAATATGAAGATTATGATTGAAGTGGGCACAGAGTGACTTTTTAGAATATTATATTTATTTTATTTGTACTTCCTATTCTTTTTTTGGACATTTTTTTTTATATATTTGTGTGATATATGCTTTTGGGAATATTGGTATTATCATATTCACATTCACAGTTTTTTTACACTTTTTGGGGGAAAGTGTATCTTTATGCTATTTATAGCCTTATTGTATTGAATGATTTAAGGGATACCGTAAAATTCACATATATTATGTTGTAAACGATACAGGCGCATTACCATAGACTTGAAATAGGAGTTCAAAAGCTTCAACTCCTCCCAGACTCGACATGCAGCTTCATTTTTGCTGCACAGTGACACAAAGTCATGCAAACGTTACATGTTTTTAAAACGTTAACAGCTCTGTCCACATCGTTCATTGCAGGCTGCTTTACTAGCCATTAGAGCAGCTGCAAAGATGCGCCTCAAGTGCCTGTGTGAACAGGGCCTTAGTGTAGCCTTTTCTTCTTCGTTAATTTCCCTGGCAGGGTCACTTTAAACCCATGGGGGGGCTTTTCTCAATGTTGCATATCCTTTCTACTTGCATTTACAAATAACCAATACAATATTCTGAAGGATTAATAAAAAGTTTTGTGTAAATCAAATGACTTCGACAAATGGCAGTAAAGTAGTACATTTATTTCTTCAGATCTCTACACCAAAAACTTAAAGCGGAGTTCCACTCATGCTGTCAAAAAATAAAAGTCAGCAGCTTCAAAAACTGTAGCTGCTGACTTTAAAAAAACAGCCACTTACCTGTCCCTCGGTCCCGTGGTGTGTCCCCCCAGCCCATTTCACTGGCCGTCCTGTATTCCAGGAGGCCGGCATCTTCAGTGTGGGCACCTGGCAGTGACAGCTTGCGGCTTCACAGCCGGGTACCCACTGCGTATGTGCGAGTAGTGCTGCACTTCATGAATGGTCCTGTAGTCTTCTGGGACCTTTCATGTGTCCCAAAAGACTACAGGGAGGGAGGACACCTTCCGCTTCCGAGCGCCTAGGCAATCCGACTGGAAGTGGGAGCGGGTACCTGGCAAATTCGGGTACCTGCCCCCCAAAGGTGCCAATCCTTAACGGGGAGCAGTCCTTAAAGCGGAACTTCCTTTTTTGGGTGGAGCTCCGCTTTAAGGCCTGGTTCACACCAATGCAGTAAGCGTTTTGTCCGTTCTGCAGTGCGTTTTGCATTTTTTCTTTTACAATGAATTTTATTATAGACAGCACAACAACAAAAACAGTCAGAGACAAGCTCATTGACACAAAAAAATTTAAAGGTGTACAATTCTGTTGATGAAGGACATAACAAATGCACTAAAATATTAACACGGATAGAAACGGAGTACAAAAACACAATCTATAAAAGGATGGAATGAAACCCTATAAATTGCGCTAACAGCAAACAAGTAGTGACCAATGAGCTAGCGGGCAAAGGCCAAGGATAGTCACTAAAGTTGCATACAGATGATAGGAAAAGCTGAGCATGGAGTCTCACATCGGAACTCTACACCAAGGACTCTCAAGAAAGTCCGACTGGGGTATAAAACATTACAGGCACGATTCTCTAGGGGAAACACAATCAGCGCATGTAACATAAAAACTGACAGAAACAAAAGAAAGAAAAGGGAAAGAAAAGAGAAAAGAGGAGAAACAAGAATAGTAAATTAAATAAAGTAAAGTTAAGTTAAGTAAAATAGTAAATAGTAAAGGGCGCCAGGAGAGTCTTATAACGACAGGAGGGTCTGGTCAAATCTAGACAGCTGAGCCACATCAATCCAGGGACGCCAGATCTGCAGGAACTTAGTATGGGTGTCTACGTTTTGCATTTTTTCATGCGTGTTTTTGATATCTTTTGACGCGTTTTGCATTTTTCTGGGCCAACTTGTTGCTGGGCAAGTTAAAAACATGTCAAAAAAGCACAAAAAAAAAAATGCACTTTCTGCAGCAAGGCTTTGTGTTTTAAAAAGTCCTGTCCTCTCCAAAAATGCAGTGGCTCAAAAAAGCATAGATGTAAACATAACCCATAGGAAACCATGTTAAATGGACTGTAGTACATTTCTGCAAAAAGCCCTAAAACAAAATTGTATCGGTTGTGAACCAGGCCTAAAAACGGGAACATTTGAGCAGAAATGGGAAAGGAGGAATTTATTCCAAAAGAGGGCCGGTCCCTCCAAATGACAGCTTGAGAGGTATGACACGGGGCGGTGTAGACACGCCAGGTAAACAAGGAATGAATGGGACTCTTGAAAGACAGAGTCAGCAATGACGGCCTCACATGGAACAGAGGAAAGGCAGCAGTTTGAAGGGCACAGGGCAACCATAATTAACATCACTGACATTTCTTCCTACACTTGGCCATACACTAGTAGATTTGTGAATGAACGTTTGTACAAACATTTGCACACAAATTCTTATCTGTAAATTTGATTAATTGATGACTGCCATGTGAAAGGATTTAAAAAAAAAAAAATAAATTTGCTTTTAACATTCAATTTTACAGAGAATGGACTTTCCTAAAAGAAAACCACATTCACTTCTAGAAATTCATGCGAATGCAGGGGCGGACTGAAAACTTATGGGGCCCCCAGGCAATAGGGGATCATGGGGCCCCTGTGTCCTTGCCCAAACTCAAAAAAGCCCATGAAAAAAGGTACCAGGGGCATCTCATGGGGCCCCCTACTGACCCCGGGCCCTCGGGCAGTGCCTGAGTTTCCAAATGGTCAGTCCGCCCCTGTGCGAATGAGAAAAAATTCCATCAAGCTCCATGCATTTTTCTCATCACTATGGCTGAAAATATATGTTGAGTTAATGATTAGAAAATTAAACAAATGTTCTTAAAAAGAAAACATTTTCAAATGTAATTCTTCTAGTGTATGCCCAGCTTTAGGGCTAGAGATGAGGGTGCTCCGAACTCATCTGTATCCGAACATAGAGGTTACCTGATTTTCTAGGCCAATCAGTGGCAGGCCTGGTCAGTCACTATCCCACGGCAGACATAAACAAAGTGGCGGGATGTCCATGAGTCCATATAATGGCACTGATGTCACCAGCATCCCGGCACTTTGTTTACATGTGCTGCCCTGTGGTGGATTCATGTTCGGAGGACACCCAGACTCATCTCTACTTCGGGTCATTTGATACAATCGGTTTTGTAGCAGCAATTCCTCACACCTACAAAGTCAAAACTTCTTTTCTGAATAGTGAGGGTCATAACCCGTCAGTTATTTTTTCCCCATCTGGGTCCCATTGGGGAGATTCCTCTTCACTTCCTGTCCCATATCAAATCCCTCCAAAGTGAGGAAATCCCTAGTGTTCACCAGAACTAGTGTCCCCATTGGAAGATTCCCCCTCTATTCCTGTTCTGGTGACAACCCAAAATCCGGGATATTTTTTCACTCTCAGTGATAATGGCAAACAGGACAAATTGAGAGGGTGAATCCCCTTAGGCTAGGTTCCCACCTATGCCATTTACGTTTGATCTGTTTGTGCAGTGCTTTCTGAGGTGCGTTTTGGCACATGCGTATTTGATGAGTTTTGTGGGGGGGGGGTTTTCAACTTGTTGCTGGGCAGAATAAAAAGCAAAACGTGTCAAAAATGCATCAAAAAACGCACTACATGTACTTTTTTCCACTGAAGTATATAGAACCAAAAACACATTTTGCGTTTAAAAAAAAGTCACTGACCCTTTTCAATAAAAGCACCGGGTGAAAACACGGAGATGTGAACCTGTCCCATAGGAAATCATGTTAAATGGACTTAAAATATAAAAGATGCGGCGCTATATCACAAGTATTTAAGCAAAAAACGTCCAAGATATCAATGTATAGTGATTAGGTGACTAATGTGATCCCAAACATTATGTCACAGAGTAACATGCAGTGAAAAAACAGTCTTAGTGACAATTTCTCTCCTTCAAAGTGCTTCTTCCATGCGGTGAACGTGAGAAGGGTAAGGCTGTGCACTCACCAGATGCACAGTGTAACTGCGCATTTAGAGAGAAGTGATCTCTACTAGATCCACTGGTAGCTCCTAAAGGTCAGGTCAAGCCAGATATTCCTCCACCCGCTGGATGTTGCTGATAATCCACGGTCTCTCTCTTAGGTGGCTCTATAGGTGATATGTGACTCACCAAGGGCCACAAAGAAAGGAGACCAATAGCGTCATACCGTTTAAAAGATACATTTTATTTCCTATACAGTATAACATAGGTGAGGAATCCAAAAAAAAAAAAAAAAAAAAAACACTGACCATGAGGTGAATTAAAAGATGGCCGCCGGGACCTCCATAGTGCCGGCGGCAGAGAGATAATGACGCTGTAGCTCCTACCCTGTTTTTGTAAGGTTTTTTGGTATCCTTTCTCATGCTGTGGCTGCTTTACTTTCCATAGCGCTCACAACTTCTTTTATACATGTTAAATGGACTGCTGTACGTTTCTGCAAAACGCAGCGGAAAACACATAGGTGTGAACCTACACTTAGTGGGGACACAGACAGCAGTAAAAACCGACAGGTGCTCTAATCCATCTCCACTCTACCCAAAAAAATAAAAATGTTGCCTTTAGTTATACCCTAATGCAAGCAATAAACTGGGATTTATAGCTAGAGGTGTAAATGGCTGTAGTTACTGGCACTTCCATAGGAAGCAATCTGACTCTGCTATTATTATACAGTATTTATAAAGCGCCAATAGTTCGCTCAGCGCTGTACATTACAAAGGGGGACAGAACATGTATGAGTTTAACTATTGTTACATCATTGAGTTGACGCAGTTTGCTACAACTTGCTGTTTCAGAGCCCATCCACATGAAAGAGATGCTCTGTGGCATGTTTATGTGAGTTTTTTTGGTAAAGGTGAACCTTGCCTTTAAGAATAAAAACTCTCATTGGTGTGTGTTGCTGCAGCTCACAGGTGTGCCATTTGTAACTAACCCCCCCAGTCACATCAAAGCCGATATTGAAATCGTGCGACTTACAGTGAAGTTGCACAATTTCAAAGTCGGATGACTTACCGATTTGAGGTGCGATTTGAAAGACATATGACACAGATGTCTATGCAAATCGCACCAAAACTAGTACATGCACTACTTTAGAAATCGGTGCGGCTAAGTCAGAACCGCACGATATGACCGCTCTGCGACTTGGCACACAATATGCAAATCACATGCCAAGGCGCACCCAATGTGACCGGGGGGGGGGGGTAAGCCAACACAACACAATTCTTGCTAACATGCTCACACTCCATCTCTGTGTGACTGAGCTACAGATCGCTGAATACGTAATGAATCAGGAACTTCATAACGTTTCAAATCTGATTTAATCCATCACTATGGTTTCCTTTATGAGAAATCACTTAAAGTGGAGCTCCACCCAAAAGGGAAAGTTCTGCTTTAAGGACTGCTCCCCGCTCCCCATTAAGGATTGGCACCTTTGGGGGGCAGGTACCCGAATTTGACAGGTACCCGCTCCCACTTCCGGTCGGATCGCCTAGGCGATCGGAAGCAGCAGTTGTCCTTCCTCCCTCCCTGTAGTCTTCTGACATACGTGACAGGTCCCAGAAGGCTACAGGACCGATCATGAAGTGCAGCGCTACTCGCACATGTGCAGTGGGTACCCGGCTGTGAAGCTGCAAGCTGTCACAGCCGGGTGTCCACATTGAAGATGCCGGCCTCCTGGAATACAGGACGGCCAGTGAAACAGGCTGCGGGGGACACACCATGGGACCAAGGGACAGGTAAGTGGCTGTTTTTTTTAAAAGTCAGCATCTACAGTTTTTGTAGCTGCTGACTTATTTTTTGACAGGGTGAGTGGAACTCCGCTTCAAGGTCCATTCACTTGAATGTTTCGATCAGGTCCACCTGACTGTTTTTCAGGCAGACCTGATCAGACCCTCCATTCTCCTCCATGTAGTGGAGGGTGTAAAGAGATATGTGTCCATTTACACCTGCTGACATCCAAACCGATCCACCAAAAAAAAACAAAAAACAAAAAAAAAAAAAACAATGGTGATCCATTCCTCTTCTGTCCAGCAGATCAGATAGCAGTCGAGTATAAACGGACAGGCGGTCTGTTTATATCAAACCGCCCATAGAGGAGAGCGGACCGTATCCTCTCTGCATAAGCAGAGCAGACACAGACCTGTCATCAGTCTGCTCAGCGAGGAGCAGCAGACAGATTCCCCACTGAGCAAGCGGAATGCAGGCGGAGTCTGCCCCATAGGCAAGGGGCCTTATCGCTGCAAATAAATCGTTCACCCGACATGATCTTTCACCCTCATTCACACTTGAGCGATTTTTCCTGAAGCATGACAACATGAAGAATCTCTTTATAATCAATGGTGCCCATTCACACCTGAGCGTAGCCTGAAATAGTACATACATTTTTGGGGGGGCAGAATCACCAGTTTTTGGATCCATAGACATCAAATAGAGTGCCTGAAAATGCGCAACCTGAGAGTTTTCACGCATTTTCGCACCTAACCACTGGTCTGGCAGACACAAGGATAATGGCAACATATGATGGCCCACATGATACCGCTTTCCATTGGTCAAAACAAAAAGGCCTTGAGCACATGGGTATTCAGAGGCTTAAAGGAGAAGTTCACTTTTGAAAACAGGTTACATGTTCTACCTGTTTTTAGGGTGGAACATGTAACATATTCCCGATGCTGCAGCCGCAGCCCGCTGCCCCCCTCCCTGTGACAGAAGTATGAGGAGAAGCTCCCCGTACTAGCTGTCACTTTTTAAAAACAGCGCAACTGTGCGAGGCTCCGCCCACACAGCCGCATCATTGGTTCACAGTGTTCTGTAAATTAATGAACTAAGTCTGGACAGCCTTTGCAGCTGTCAGCTTGTAGTTGTCAATGAACGACCACGACGTTCCAGAGCACCATGGTAGTTCATCGAACTGTCTCGGTCAGTCTATTTGCTTGCATGTACATCCCGACGGCGAGCAGATCTACTGACAGGTCTGAAGGAGTCCTGATCTACTGATCGCTGGTGCAATGCTTTACAGGCTTCTGCAGACAAAAATGATAAAAGGACATATTTTTACCTGCAAAAAAAAAAAATGTGTATTTATTATTTTTGGGTTAAAAGTGAACTTATCTTTTAAAAATATAACCTGATGGTTTTCCTCACCCAGGGAGCTGCAGGTAGCACATGTAGTGGGCAATAGAAGTGAATGGCTATATGTAGCAGGTAAAGGCGGAGACTCCATTTATTTCAGGTACTTATATAGCGCCATCAATTTACACAGCACTTTACATATATGTTGTACATTCACATCATTCCCTAACCCTCAAGGGGCGTACAATCTAAGGTCCCTAACTTACATTCATACATACACATACTAGGGCCAATTTAGACAGGAGCCAATTAACCTACCAGCCTTTGGAGTGTGGGAGGAAACCGGAGTACCCAGAGGAAACCCACACAGGCACAAGGAGAACATGCAAACTCCAGGCAGGAGGTGCCGTGGTTGGGATTCAAACCAATGACCCTATTACTACCAGGCAAAAGTGGTAATCATTTAGCCACATGGCTCCTTTCACACTGAATGTTGCCAGGATTGCAAAGGCACAGGGAGAACATGTACAGTCACAGGGAGAACATGTACAGTCACAGGGAGAACATGCAAACTTGAGGCAGGTGGTGCCGTGGTTGGGATTCGAACCAATGACCCTAGTACTGCCAGGCGGAAGTGCTAACCATTTAGCCACTGTGCTGCGCCACACAGCTCCTTTCACACTTAACGTTGCCAGAATGCACAGGGAGAACATGCAAACTCCAGGCAGGTGGTGCCGTGGTTGGGATTTGAACCAACAACCCTAGTACTGCCAGGCAGAAGTGCTAACCATTTAGCCCCTGTGCTGCCCCAGACGGCTCATTTCACACTGAACGTTGCCAGAATGCACAGGCACAGGGAGAACATGCAAACTCCAGGCAGGTGGTGCCGTGGTTGGGATTCGAACCAACGACCCTAGTACTGCCAGGCGGAAGTGCTAACCATTTGCCACCGTGCTGCCCCACACGGCTCCTTTCACACTGAATGTTGTCGGAATGCACATTTTCTGCGTTTTCGTATGTAGGTTAGCCCGTTCACTTGCTGGACACGTCAGAAATATGTCCATAAAGCTCCAGCAACCTTTTTGGGTGTAGAGCTTCGTGCGTTGCTTTGCCGCATGCATCTGCTGGCCACGTTTGGGGTGCCATTAAGAATGAGGAAGAATGAGACTCGCGGTTTTCACGCATCCCTGGAAAATATAGATGTCAATGAAGCCGAATGCTTTCTTGCCTTAGTGTAAACACGCACATATGACATGTTCCCCTGAATGTGGAAATTCTGCAACTGGGGGAATATGTTACATGTATCAGCATTGAAGTTCCATTCACACCTGCCTGTTCCCAGGACCATGTACAGAAACGTGTGAAAAATGTGCATTAGGCTGCTTTCACACGTTCTTCTTCTGCTTTTGCATAAAAAAAAAAAAAAAAGGTAGAAGAAAAACACGTGACATTGTATTCCTATGGAACTGATCTGCTGCGAGTCCACTGCATTTATACAGGCTCGGTTCATATCTATGCAGGTGGCTGTGGGAATCGCAGTTGTTCCCGCAAACTGCAGCCACCCGCAGTGCAAACGTGCTGCTGTGAGAAAATACGTGGGAATGCCATTTATTCTGAATGGCACCCCCACACACATGTAAAAACGCAGCACGTTTGCAGCCGCAGAAACCGCAGGGAAGTCGTACGATCAAAACGACCATGTGATTTCCCTGCGGGCCGCATTCTGAAAAAAGGTGCCAGCACCTTTTTCTGCAGGAAACGCAGGCACGGCAGCAAATTCAAATGAACGGGTCGCTGTGCCCGAGCAAACACAGCACGTGCATAGGTGTGAACAGAGAAAAGAATCCTGCTCTCTGCATTTTTTGAAGCAGGTTTGGTGTGGTATAAAAACAAACAAAAAACAATACAAACAAAACGTAACTGTACCCATCCAAACCATACTCTCCGCTCCTCGCATGACCTCCTGCTCTCTAGCTCCCTTGTCTCCTCCTCCCATGCTCGTCTCCAGGACTTCCCCAGAGCTTCCCCCATCCTCTGGAACTCTCTACCCCAATTTATCAGACTATTACTACTACTCTGCTCACTTTTAGGCGATCTCTGAAAACCTCTCTCTTCAGGGAAGCCTATCCCGCCCTCAGCTAATACTGGAATCTTCTACTCCTTCTACCAGTCCGTCCCCCACAGTTACTACCTTTTGTGCCACCAGCCCCTCCCTCTTAGATTGTAAGCTCCCAGGAACAGGCCCTCCTAACCCTCTTGTATTGAACTGTATTGTTGCTGTAATGTCTCCCGTTATTTTGTAAAGCGCTGAGCAAACTGTTGGCGCTATATAAATCCTGTATAATAATAATAAAAAAAAAAAAGGAACTTCCCCATTGAAATGCATTGAACACACATCAAAAACGCACCCGCGTTGAGCTTTTGATGCAGCTTTTGAGTCACATGTCCTGTAAAAAACGCACTGCAAAAAAGCATAGGCATTTGTCACTGCATTTTTGCTGTGGATCGGGGTGAAATCTCAAACGCAGCTAACAGACGTGCATTTTGTCACAAAACACATACATCAAAAAATGCAAAACCCAAAAGGCGCAGAAGCTTCTTTCGCAATGTTGTCACAAGTAAGGCAGTCCATTCAGGCGCACAGGCTGTCATATTATTATACAGTATTTATAAAGCGCCAATAGTTCGCTCAGCGCTGTACATTACAAAGGGGGACAGAACATGTGACAGAACAATACCAATACAATGTGATACATGAGGGGATCGAGGGCTCTGCTCTTTCGAGCTTACAATCTAGGAGGGAGGGGATGGTGGCACAGGAGGAGAAAGCTGTGGGGGATGGGGTGGTAGGAAGAGTGGAGGAGGTTGGCAAGTTAGCAGGGGGTGGGGTAGGCTTCCCTGAAGAGATGGGTTTTCAGGGTGCGCCTAAAGGAGAGTAGGTGATAATCTGATGGGTTGGGGCAGGGAGTTCCAGAGGATGGATGACACCCTGGAGAAGTCCTGGAGGTGGGCATGGGAGGAGGAGACCAGGGAACTAGAGAGAAGAAGGTCATCAAACACAAAACAAAGCGAAAAACCTGTGGGAGGCAACACGCGTCCCCGCTACGCCTGGTGTGAATGAGGCCCAGGGGCGGACTGACAACTCATGGGGCCCCCGGGCAATAGGGGATCATGGGGCCCCTGTGTCCTTGCCCAAACAAGTCAAAAAAGCCTATGAAAAAGGTACCAGGGGCATCTCATGGGGCCCCCTACTGACCCCGGGCCCTCGGGCAGTGCCAAGTTTCCAAATGGTCAGTCCGCCAATGATGAGGCCTTACCGCCGTGTGCAGCCATCCACTTCCATGGTCGGCTGTAAGGCCCTGTTCGGAGCAACACGTTATTCGCGCATTTTTTGGAGCGGCACCATTCATTTGAACGGACCTCCCTCCGCTCCAAAAAAAACCGCTTACGTACCAGATTTCAGCATTGCACCAAAGGCGTTTTGCACCATGTGACGAAACGCGTAACTGCACGCCGCTTATGAAATAATGGCTCCCGCAAGCATGGCGTACGTTTCCACAAACGCACATTTCTGCTGCACCCAGGGCCTAAGTGCCACCAGAGAAACGTCACAAACTGACGCCAAGACATATTTTTAGGCCTGAGGGGTCCGTGTGCACGAGGGGTCCGTGTGCATGAGTACAAACACGCAATACGCCTCACACACACGGAAATAAAAGAACGCTTCAAAATCACCTGAATATACTCATGTGTGAATGGGGGGCTAAGGAGTCAGGCTCGGCGGTGACAGGTTCTCTTTACCATGAGGTAAAACAGGTCAGGAGCCCTCCTTAACCCAAAGCAAGATCACTGGTTGCTATGGGCAACAGCTCCCCTGTTGCTCCAGGCAACCTCAGCAGAGCGGTCCCTCAGGTAACGCGCTGACAGGTGTGCCAGTCAATCGCTATAGCGGGGGGAACCCCCTTTGCTGCAGGTCATGTGACTGCTGACGTCACCGCCGCTTCTCACCTTTGCCCGCGGCGGCGGCTCCCGGCTAGATGCTGTACGTGTATGAGCCCCAGCCGCCCTCTCGCCTCAACTCCTCCAGTCCTCCCCTAGCCACTGTCAGATATCCGGCTTCTGGGCGGAAAGGAAAAACCAGGTCGCCATAACAACCAGCCCCGCCTCCCGTCAATGGTCTTCCCTGCGGAGAAGGGCGGAGTCACCTCAAGTCACGAGGTTCGGCAGCAGCCCTGATTGGGCGTTCTGGGGAGTGCCGCTTCCGGCCCTTTTCTCTTTATTCCTTCATAGTTAATAAAAGCGACGTGTCTGAGGCTGGCAATGGAATCCTATCATACGAAACAGTCAATAAAGTGCATCCTTTATACATATGTTCGTGTGTGTCTGGGTGTGGGGGCGGAACCTTGTTGTAAATAATTGTTTCCGGGAGGCTGCATTCCTGGAAGGACCATTACCGGTGCACCTAAAGAAGCCGAATGTTTACTTCCGGTGGTGGAGCTGGAGGCAGGTTTGTAGGCATGGAGTGACAGGGCGGTGAGCTGACAGTGCACAGGGGAGTGACAGGGAGGTGAGCTGTCAGTGCACAGGGGGGTGACGGGGGAGGTGAGCTGTCAGTGCACAGGGGAGTGACAGGGAGGTGAGCTGTCAGTGCACAGGGGGGTGACAGGGGAGACGAGCTGTCAGTGCACAGGGGGTGACGGGGGAGGTGAGCTGTCAGTGCACAGGGGGGGTGACGGGGGAGACAAGCTGTCAGTGCACAGGGGGGTGACGGGGGAGACGAGCTGTCAGTGCACAGGGGGGTGACGGGAGAGGTGAGCTGTCAGTGCACAGGGGGGTGACGGGAGAGGTGAGCTGACAGTGCACAGGGGAGTGACAGGGAGGTGAGCTGTCAGTGCACAGGGGAGTGACAGGGAGGTGAGCTGTCAGTGCACGGGGGTGACGGGGGAGACGAGCTGTCAGTGCACAGGGGGGTGACAGGGAGGTGAGCTGTCAGTGCACAGGGGGTGACGGGGGGAGGTGAGCTGTCAATGTACAGAGGGGTGACGGGGGAGGTGAGCTGTCATTGCACAGGGGGGGTGACGGGGAGGTGAGCTGTCAGTGCACAGGGGGGGTGACGGGAGAGGTTAGCAGTCAGTGCACGGGGGGGGGGGAGGTGAGCAGTCAGTGCACAGGGGGTGACGGGGAGGTGAGCAGTCAGTGCACAGGGGGTGACGGGGAGGTGAGCAGTCAGTGCACAGGGGGTGACGGGGGAGGTGAGCTGTCAGCGCACAGGGGGTGACGGGGGAGGTGAGCTGTCAGTACACAGGGGTGTTAGGGGGGAGGTGAGCTGTCAGCGCACAGGGGGGGGGTGACGGGGGAGGTGAGCAGTCAGTGCACAGGGGGTGACGGGGGAGGTGAGCAGTCAGTGCACAGGGGGTGACGGGGGAGGTGAGCAGTCAGTGCACAGGGGGTTACGGGGGAGGTGAGCTGTCAGTGCACTGGGGTGTTAGGGGGGAGGTGAGCTGTCAGCGCACAGGGGGGTGACGGGGGCGGTGAGCTGTCAGCGCACAGGGGGGTGACGGGAGAGGTGAGCTGTCAGTGCACAGGGGGGTGACGGGGGCGGTGAGCTGTCAGCGCACAGGGGGTGACGGGGGCGGTGAGCTGTCAGCGCACAGGGGGGTGACGGGGGCGGTGAGCTGTCAGCGCACAGGGGGATGACGGGGGCGGTGAGCTGTCAGCGCACAGGGGGGTGACGGGGGCGGTGAGCTGACAGCGCACAGGGGGGTGACGGGGGCGGTGAGCTGTCAGCGC
The DNA here is from genome assembly GCF_062004578.1 of Staurois parvus. Lineage (NCBI taxonomy): Eukaryota > Metazoa > Chordata > Amphibia > Anura > Ranidae > Staurois > Staurois parvus. The sequence goes on from NW_028318146.1 coordinate 1,292,457, forward strand.
ACAGGGGGGTGACGGGGCGGTGAGCTGTCAGCGCACAGGGGGGTGACGGGGGCGGTGAGCTGTCAGCGCACAGGGGGGTGACGGGGGCGGTGAGCTGTCAGCGCACAGGGGGGTGACGGGGGCGGTGAGCTGTCAGCGCACAGGGGGGTGACGGGGGCGGTGAGCTGTCAGCGCACAGGGGGGTGACGGGGGCGGTGAGCTGTCAGTGCACAGGGGGGTGACAGGGGACAGGCAGCCTAAGGACTGGCAGCTTTTTAGGGACATTTCACAATGTAAAGTGTATTTCCACTCTGACAGTCGTATCTCGGACATTGTATGGATTAGTGATGGGCTCTCATTCACACAGGGTTTTTTTTTTTTTCGTTAACCCCTTGCCCTCCTGAGGATTCCCCGCCCCCCATTCCTGACCAGATCATTTTTTGCGTTACGGTGCTGTGTTACTTTGACAATTGCGCGGTCATGCAGCGCTGCACCCAAACTAAATTTACGTCCTTTTTTCCCCACAAATAGAGCTTTCAGTGGTATTTGATCGCCTGTGTGTTTTTTATTTTTTGCGCTAGAAAAAGAAGTCTGATAATTTTGAGAAAAAAAAACAATATTTTTGAATTTTTTGCTATTAACCTCTACCCGTCCGGCCCATGTCAATAAACGGCCGGACGGGAGGTCTGCCGATGTGGGTGGATGTTTCCAAATGTCCCCCCGTATCCAATGTCTGTGCGCACTCCCTGGGATCAGTGCCCGCTGTGGGAACACAGATCACTGTACAGGACCTCTGTGTGAGGTACCGATTCATGTGATCACTGATTGGCCAGTCACTGATCACATGAATAGTAGTAAGCAAGATGTCACTTCCTGACATCATTGCTTACTACTTGTGAAATCTGTGAATGATCACCGAGGTCACCTGGTACAAGGCTATTCATAACAGCCTTGTACCATGTGACAAGCTGTGACCAATCACAGATTTCACAAGTAGTAAGCAATGATGTTAGGATGTGACATCTTGTTTACTATTATTCATGTGATCAGTGATTGGCCAATCAGTGATCACATGAATCGGGACCTCACATAGAGGTCCCGTAAAGTGATCTGTGTTGCCACAGCAGGCACAGTACATCTCAATGGCTGCAGGAATGCAGCCAGAGAGAAGGAGAAATGATTGCATTTACAGCCTTTATGGGTATAAAAGCAATCCGGGTAAAAAAAAAGAAAAAAAAAATCTTCACCCCCCCGAAAAGTAGTACAGTGTCGCTATGGTGACAGTATGTTAAAAATAAATAATAATATAAAAAAATAAAGTGTAAAAAAAGTTTTGAAAAATTATAACTTTTGGTTTTAAACTAATTTTGGGTTATTTTTTTTTTACGAAAAAGATGAATACATTTTGGCCAATATTTATGAAGAAAGATTATTTATTTGCAACATGTTATAAGAAAAACACTTTTTTTTTTCTAAATTTTTGGACTTTTTCATTTATATAGCAAAAAAATAAAAAATCCCAGTGGTGACTAAATACCACCAAAATAAAGTTTTATCTGTCTCAAAAAATGCTAAAAAAAAAATCATATGGGTACAGTGTTGCATGACCGCGCAATTGTCATTCAAAGAGTGATAGCACTGAAAGCTGAAAATTGGCCTGGACAGGAAGGGGGTGAAAGTGTCCGGACTTGAAGTGGTTAAACATGTCCAGTAAAAAATTTAAAAAATCAAATTTCGTCATAAATTTAGGACAAAATGTATTCTGCTCCATGTCTTTGCTTAAAAAAAAAAAAAAATCCCATTAGATGTAAATTAATTGGGTTATGTGAAAGTTATAGTGTTTACAAATGGCGGTATATATACTGGCATTTTTTTTTCTACTAGTTATGGCGGCAATCAGCGACTTATAGTGGGACTGTGGCAGGCATTCTGACACTGGAAGGAACTGACTTGGTGTCACTGACATCCCCAGTGACACCAATACAGTGATCAGTGCTAAAAAAAAAAAAAAGCAATGACACTGTATTAATGGCACTGGGCAGGAAGGGGTTAACATGACGGGTGATCAAAGGGTTAATTGTGTATTGGGTGTCTTTTACTGGGGGGAGGTGTTTCGGTGCATCACTGTAAGCTGACAGGGAGGAGGACTGTTGGTAAACAAAGCAGCCCTCCTCCCCATTGGAGATCTTTGATAATCACCGGCCGGAAACCGGTGATTGACAGCCACGGCCGCGAATGGTGGCGCAAGTAGGGCAAGCGCGTGGCTCCTATCCGGAAGTATAAAATCACGTATATATATATATATATATATATATATATATATATGTGATTTTGTGCACCCCTGCCGCCCTGTAGCAGTATATCTGCTATAGGGCGGTCAGGAAGTGGTTAAACAGAACTAAAGTTGGGGCAGCACAGTGGGTAAGTGGTTAGCACCTCCACCTGGCAGTTCTCAGGTTGATGGTTCGAATCCCAACCACAGCACCACCCGCCTGGAGGTTGCATGTTCTCCCTGTGCCTGCGTGGGTTTCCTCCAGGTACTCTGGTTTCCTCCCACACTCCAAAGACATGCTGGTAGGTTAATTGGCTCCTGTCTAGATTGGCCCTAGTATATGTATGTATCAATGTGAGTTAGGCTGGCCATACACTATACAATTTGCTGTCCAATTGTTGCCCAATTTCTTTTAGATTTACCTTCAACTATGTAATGCAAGGAAACGCTAAATAAATAAATCAAATAAATATATATATTAAGGTGCCATCAGTGAATATAAGTGCTATAGTGTTAATAGTTCCTTGTTAATCACTGGAACATTACAATCAATGTTGTATATAAAATAAAAAATCAAACTGAATTCTTAATATATCGGTGAAAAATAAATAAACACACCAGTGACAAATACTCTAATATCTCCAAAAAAGTTTCCTTCTTCTCATTCACTATTAAAAATGGAAAGTGCTCATCAATAATCAAAAGTGAACAAGTGTATACAAAAAAACTTTTCTACGTGCACATACAAAAAAAAAAATATAAATATATCATATATATATAAATAAGTAAAGTCCATGCAGGTGTAACTTGTGATAAAACAGTGATCTTCACTTCTAGTGCTCAAACACAAATCCTCAAATGGCAGCAGTGCCTGCTCACCTCCCCGCACTGACCCTCAAGGGGTCAAAAGGCTACTAATCTCCTCTATGGCCAATCTTTTTTCCTCGGTAGCTCAGCAGGGGATCACAGGGTCTCCACTTCTCCTCCACTCATACGTCATATAGGACATAAAACAGAGCTTCCCATAGTGTGATATTGTTTAATATAAGCCACTTCTATTACATATTGGTGTTACTCACATTTTATTTCCTGGTTACAAAAGCCTTCCACCTCATCCCATAGGTGTATCTCATGAACACAGGGGAACACCAATATGGCCGCTCCGTTCGGACATACGTCCCACGTGACCGGAAGTGACGTAGTTCAAAAACCGGATATGGCGTACCGACGCGTTGCGTCACGTGCGTCGTGACTTCATCAGCCTGATTACCCTGATGAAGTCACGACGCACGTGACGCAACGCGTCGGTACGCCATATCCGGTTTTTGAACTACGTCACTTCCGGTCACGTGGGACGTATGTCCGAACGGAGCGGCCATATTGGTGTTCCCCTGTGTTCATGAGATACACCTATGGGATGAGGTGGAAGGCTTTTGTAACCAGGAAATAAAATGTGAGTAACACCAATATGTAATAGAAGTGGCTTATATTAAACAATATCACACTATGGGAAGCTCTGTTTTATGTCCTATATGACGTATGAGTGGAGGAGAAGTGGAGACCCTGTGATCCCCTGCTGAGCTACCGAGAAAAAAAGATTGGCCATAGAGGAGATTAGTAGCCTTTTGGCCCCTTGAGGGTCAGTGCGGGGAGGTGAGCAGGCACTGCTGCCATTTGAGGATTTGTGTTTGAGCACTAGAAGTGAAGATCACTGTTTTATCACAAGTTACACCTGCATGGACTTTACTTATTTATATATATATGATATATTTATATATATATTTTTTGTATGTGCACGTAGAAAAGTTTTTTTGTATACACTTGTTCACTTTTGATTATTGATGAGCACTTTCCATTTTTAATAGTGAATGAGAAGAAGGAAACTTTTTTGGAGATATTAGAGTATTTGTCACTGGTGTGTTTATTTATTTTTCACCGATATATTAAGAATTCAGTTTGATTTTTTATTTTATATACAACATTGATTGTAATGTTCCAGTGATTAACAAGGAACTATTAACACTATAGCACTTATATTCACTGATGGCACCTTAATATATATATTTATTTGATTTATTTATTTAGCGCTTCACTATTTTAAGGTATATATTTGGCTACTTAATGGTTAAGGTAAAGTGACAGCAGCTGTTGAGATAGGGATCGTGCCTATATTGAGCGCAGGAGGATACTTTAATATGTAATGCAAGGGCCTATCTAACTGGATACAATTGGAAGTGTTGTTTAGGTTTGACCTCCTATTATATGTTTTTTGGTAAATCTAAAGCAAAAATCTCAAGAAAATTGTATAATGTATGGCCAGCCTTAGGAACCTTCGATTGCAAGCTCCTTGAGGGAAGGGTCTGATGTGAATGTACAACATATACATATATCCCCCTGTTAAAATGTCAGGTTTCTGTGATATAAAAAAAAATGAGACGGATAAATCATTTCAGAACTTTTTCCACCTTTAATGTAACCTAAAAAACTGTACAACTCAGTTGAACAACAAAGTGAAATCTTTTAGGTGGAGGGAAGTAAAAATCAAAAACTAAAATAATATGGCTGCATAAGTGTGCACACCCTTAAACTAATCCTTTGTTGAAGCACCTTTTGATTTTATTCCAGAACTCAGTCATTTTGGGGAGGAGTCTGCCAGCATGGCACATCACACACTGCATTTGAGACCTGCATTCTGGGTGTCATATATTTGTATTGACACCCGCAGCAGATCGCAAGGGCAGTGCGAATACAATTTGGTGGGGGAAACTTGCAGGGATCGCTGTGTTTTTCCGCAACACATGAATATGAACCTAGGCTTAACCACTTCCAGTCCGGACACTTTTACCCCTTCATGTCCAAGCCAATTTTCAGCTTTCAGCGTAATCACACTTTGAATGACAATTGCGCGGTCATGCAACACTGTATCCATATTAATTTTTTAGCATTTTTTTGAGACAGATGAAGCTTTATTTTGGTGGTATTTATTCACCGCTGGGATTTTTATTTTTTTTGCTATGTAAATTAAAATGTCCAAAAATTTTGAAAAAATTAAATTTTGCAAATAAATAGTATTTCATCATAAATCTTGGCCAAAATTTATTCTGTTACATTTTTTGTAAAAAAAAAATAACCCAAATTAGTTTATAACCAAAAATTATAATTTGTAAACTATTTTTTACTTTTTTTTTTTTTAATTTTTTTCTTTATTTATTTTTTTTTTTACATACTGTCACCCTAGCAGTACAGTGTCACCATGGTGACACTGTACTACTTGTGGGGGGTGATGAAGATTTTTTTTTTTACACTGATTGCTTTTACACCCATAAAGGCTGTAAAAGCAATCATTTCTCCTTCTCTCTAACTGCATTCTTGCAGCCATTGAGAACTACTGAGTGAGCTGTGATTGGTCACAGCTTGTCACATGGTACAAGGCTGTTGTGAATAGCCTTGTACCATGTGACCTCTGTGATCATTCACAGATTTCACACATAGTAAGTAATGATGTCACAAGTGACATCTTGCTTACTACTCTGCATATGATCACTGATTGGCCAATCAGTGATCACATGATCGGGACCTCGTACAGAGGACCCGTCCGACGATCGGTGTTCCACTGTGTCCGGAGGACACAGCAGGCACCGGATCGCGGTGCTGTGCGCTCCCAGGGAGTGCGCACATGCAGGGTGCGGGGAGACCGTTTATAAATGGCCACCCGACCCTGCAGTGCCACCGTCCGGCCGTTTATATACAACGGCCAGACGGGAGGTGGTTAAAGTGATACTAAATGATATCGTTATTCTCCAGTAATCATCTTTACACATCCTCTACTGAAAGCAGAACTTCAGGAAGAGGGAGAAATATCACATGAAATATACATGTTTTGGGGCGGAGTTCCCCTTGATGTCTCCACTGGACATATAGATACACTGTGCTTTATCCATGTGTATGTAGGTGGCACTCTCTCTCCCTTCTGTGTTTACATGGCCAGTGACAGGAAAACTCCACTTCACTTGTAAGAGAGACTGCTGACACTGTAACAGTGTTTTCTCAGTTGGATTCATTATATTATTTGGACTTTATCTTCATGAATGTTATTTTGAGATTTATTGCCAGTCACCCTTTGTCCCTCTACCTCCCCTTGTGGGGGCATAATTGATATTGCTTGAGAGCAGAACTTCACCTGAAAAGGGAAGTTCTGCTCATCCACCTCCCCCTTCCACTATCACTTTTGGAGGATTTGTTTTTTCTAGGAGCAGGTACCTTTTTTCTGAAATATATTTTCTCCCACTTCCCCTCTGGGGCCATCTCACCAAAAGTGAAATGTTTATGGTAGAGGATGCCTAAAATCGGATTTTGGATTGGGAGAAGCGAGCACCCAATTTCCAGAGTAATACGACATTAAATGGAAACGTTACAGTCTTTTATTGAAGGTAATAGAAATACAAGTTGAACCAACACTTGAAACCCCCCCCCCCTCCTTCTTCAGGGCTTTAGGTACATGTGAACAGAGGTGGGTAGACTCGGCTGAGGTACCTCAGTTTCTTATGAGAACAGATGTCACCGTTGACTGGTGCAGTGAAAGTAAGTCTCAGAGTTCACCCACCTCCATTCACATGTACCTAAAACTCTGAAGAGAGGGAGAGTCAATTCCCCGAAACGCATTGGCTCAACTTGTATATCCATTACAGTCAATAATAGATTGTAACCTTCCGATTGAATGTGGTATTACTCTGGACACTGGGTGCTCCTCTTTCCCTATCCAAATACCTTTGTCACTGAAGCGACAACTGCAGTTGTACCAGTAAGGTAGCAGCCCATACCTCCAATTGAAGGCAAACGCCACCATTCACCCACCGAGAAAAAGTATTATAAATAACTCAACCAGCCCAGCACAGTCCCCGACTCTAATAAAATCAGACTTGTATCTTTCTGGCTAAATCAGTGAGCCAATCACACAAGCAGGAAATTACTTTTCTAGGAAGGTTCTGTGTACCTACTGTGTACAGAAGGTCTCCAGGTTGCCATGTTGCATTGACATTTACAAACAATTACAGAGCTACAGATTGAAAAAGAAAAGTAGTTTTTAATAACATTAAAGGATAAGTTCGACTTTGGGAGCATCTTACATGTTCTACCCATTTCTAGGGTGGAACACGTAACATGTTCCCATTCCTGCAGCATCTCCCCGCTCCACTGCATCTAGTGACAGCTAGTGGGGGATCTTCTCTCCCCACTAGCTGTCCCTATTTAAAATAAAATCCGCAGCCAGGTGGGCAGAGTCATTCAGTCACAGAGTCTCCTAGGAATGGGAAACTACAAGCTTCTACAGCCTTTGCGGCTGTTGGCTTGTAGTTCTCAATTAACTACCATGGCGCTGTGATTGGTTACTGTGAGAGCTGTGATTGGTTACAGCTTGTCACATGGTGTGTGCTGTGCTGCTGTGAATAGCCTTGTACCATGTGACCTCTGTGATTTTTCACAGATTTCACTAGTAGTAAGCAATGATGGCCAATCACTGATCACATGAATAGTAGTAAGCAAGATGTCACTTCCTGACATCATTGCTTACTACTTGTGAAATCTGTGAATGATCACCGAGGTCACATGGTACAAGGCTATTCATAACAGCCTTGTACCATGTGACAAGCTGTGACCAATCACAGATTTCACAAGTAGTAAGCAATGATGTCAGGAAGGGACATCTTGTTTACTACTATTCATGTGATCACCGATTGGCCATTCAGTGATCACATGAATCGGAACCTCAGATAGAGGTCCCGTACAGTGATCTGTGTTCCCAGGGAGCGCGCACAGGCAATGGATGCGGGGGGACATTTAGAAACGTCCATCTGCTTCAGCAGCGCTCCTGTCCGGCCTTTTATCAACGTGGTCCGGACGGGCAGAGGTTAAAGAGTTAAAGAGAGCTGAAGCTGAGCTGAAGAGCTGAAGAATGATAATAGAATATCCTGAAGAAAATGCTGCTCCAGGCTACCAGGTTCTGCTCTTCTAAACACACTAAAGCAGAAGCTCAGCCAAAGTGAACGTGACCCTTTCCTGTAGCAGAGATGACATCCACAAATACCCAAGCTTGGGTCTTGTGAGCAGCACTGGAAGGAACCTGAATCAGCGTTTCTCCAGGAAGTGTATTTCATCTCACCCCAATGAGCTGTTTTGTTTTTTTTTTTTTTTTTCCCGTCATCCTAGCCAGACAACTAGTATAACGTTTTGCAAAGATTTGAGCATAGATCTTGATTGAGGGCTTGTTCACAACAGATATGCTGGGCTGTGATGGGAAACCTTGCCCAGCACAGTTCCAATGCATAAACAAGGCCAAATGCTTTGTTCTTTGTCATGGCAGCTCGCCTGTGTTGGTGTGCAGTGGAGAAAAAGGTACGGCACGCAGACATTGCAATAAACCTTCAACAAAACAAAGACTATAGTGTGACACACTGTGTACGGTGCACCTTCTTCACATTGTACACCCGCAGCCTTGCGGTAGTGCATGCTGTTGATGTGGACAAGCCCTAAAGCAGGGGTGCTCAACCTTTTGAAGAGCGAGGGCCACTTCGGTAATTTGGTAACTGGTCACAGGCCACAATGAAATGAAATGGTTCAGAATATTGTTTTTTTTTATTATTTTGAATAGCATAATGAACATTTTCCTCCTGCAGCCACTGAATGCTGGTGGGAGGGAGAGGAGGAGAAGCCACCTTTCAGCAGTAGCAGGAGAAAAATATAGAGGATCGGTTCCTGTATATGCTTCCCCCACCGCCCCTCCCGTAAAACAGAATGTAACAGGGCTGCCATACGGGTCCCCTGGAGCATAGGGCAGGGGTCACCATTGCGACCCCTGAGGACCCCAGTGGTTGGTGGAAGTGTGCTAAAAACACCTTCCAACTATGGGTTTTGCTGCCCCAAAACCGCTCATATAAATGAGCCCTTGCTGTCCTGAGCGTCCTGTAAGGCTGCTTTCACACTGATGCACTGCAGTTTATGCGCACTGCGGGTGCCATGCAGTGCCTGCGTGGCTTTCCTGTGGGTTAGCTGCGCTTTTTCATGACTTCTATGTTATCTTGTTTGTGTGGTGCACTTTCTGAAAGCACACCAAAACTCCTGCGTTCTGGAGTTTTGGTGCAATATCAGAAAGTGCACCAAACCTGTAGGAAATAATAATAGAAGTGCGCTTCCCTGGTTTGAGGTTGAGGGCCACATCAGAGGACTCCGAAGGCCACAGGTTGAGCACCCCTGCCCTAAAGGATCAATGCACACAGATGTGAAATGTTGATATTAGGGGAATCTAGTGAGTTGAATTATCTGTTGTCTGTCTCAGGGACTCCAGCGGTGATCTCTCTGCTGTACTGTTAAGCACTTTTACTAATTCTGTTTTCTCACGTTAGCATGTTCTCACTCCTCCTGTTGCATTCTCCATAAAATCATATAAACCTAAAGACCAAATGATAGAGGGGGTTCGCTTGGAAGATTTCTTCTCTACTAATTGTCTAGTGACAACTCAGAGTTTTAGGTTTCCTTTTACTTTCAAGTCCAGTGGTTACCTGGGCAAACAGAGAGGCTATCTCCCCAGCAGGGACACACAGAGCAAAAAAGACATGACAGAGGTTCCAACATTTCCAAAAACAGGCATTTAGATACACTTTCATGTTTGGTCTTACTAGAAGAGTACCTTAATGACTAGGCTTGTTTAAGTACAATTATTGGAAGAGCACAATAAATCGGCCACCAAGGGTAGCATGGTTGTGATTATAAATAAAATAAAACCTGCGCCAAAGAAAAAAATATATATAATCCAAATCTAAATGCTGCTGTTCATGAAAGAAAAAAAAACAAATATTAATAAAAACACTCTACAGCGCAAAAAATATATAAATGTGTAAAAATTCCAAACATGCCAAATATGAGAATGTGTTCCAATCCAAGAAATAGTGATCAACAGAATCTTCAAAAAAAGTGCTCACACCATCCGTGATTGCCAATCCAATCCCCACTCACCAGATGGAGTGGACTCCTTGCTGGTATGGCTAAAGAGTCAAACAAGCTCCTCCCCAGATACAGCTGCACTTGATATCCATTTCATTTTCAAGGACCTTTACTTTGGGGCTCTAAGTAATTTTCTAGCAAAAAAAAAAAATGCTGGTTTTAACATGTAGGGATGTCAGAAATGACAACATAAAGGAGATTTCCTAAAATTGGAGAGGGCAAAATTTATTTTTATTCATGTTGTTTTATTCATGGTTGTGATTGTTTACACCAGCGGTTCTCAACCTGTGGGTCGCGACCCCTTTGGGGGTCGAACAACCCTTTCACAGGGGTCTCCTAAGACCATCGGAAAACACATATTTCTGATGGTCTTAGGAACCGAGACACCGCTCCTCTATCAGTCTTCAGGCAGGTCCGCCCACATGCAGATACGTCCACATTTCCCTGGACCGCGATGTGTGCACGGGATGACATGCCGCCCCTGTCATCTGGCCACATCCCCAGGATCACTCAACAGCTCCGCCTCCTCGCCAGTGATTGGCCAACAGAACTGTAGCTCAGGAGAGGCACACAGGCGGCCAATCCCCCCCCCCCCCCACTGACACCAATGATGGGGCACTATTCCTCCCACACTGACACCAATGATGGGGCACTATTTCTCCCACTGATACCAACGATGGGACATTATTCCTCCCACTGATACCAACAATGGGACACTATTCCTCCCACTGATACCAATGATGGGGCACTATTCCTCCCACTGATACCAATGATGGGGCACTATTCCTCCCACTGATACCAATGATGGGGCACTATTCCTCCCACTGACACCAATGATAGAGCACTATTCCTCCCACTGATACCAACGATGGGGCACTATTCCTCCCACTAATACCAATGATTGGGCACTATTCCTCCCACTAATACCAATGATTGGGCACTACTCCTCCCACTGCAAAATTACAGTTATGAAGTAGCAATGAAAATAATTTTATGGTTGGGGGTCACCACAACATGAGGAACTGTATTAAAGGGTCGCGGCATTAGGAAGGTTGGGAACCACTGGTTTACACGTTCTTTCTCTTTCTGTCCCATGTAGGTTGTATGAATCCACCAGTTTCCTTTCAGTCTGTGCAATGCACAGAAGATGCTGTCTGGCAGGCTTTATGCAGCTTACCCCGTGGCCTGGCCCTTGGCCCCTCTTTGTCACAGGAGGAGGGCCTGGGCTTGTGGTGTGTTGGGCATCATTTGCCGGCTGGCTCATTCCTTCCTCCCCACAATCCCGAAACTGGAGATAGCCTATTGGATAATCAGGCAAGTTGTGTGTGTGTGATAGATCTGTAAGTTTATGTTCCGTGTTTTATTCTCTAAATCATTATCATTTTATATCCTTACAGGAAAAGCAAACTACATTGCTACCAGAAACTGTACTAAAGTGGGTGAGGTATGTATGCTTAACCACCTGCCCTCCAGAGGATTTACCCCCCCCCCCCCTTCCTGACCAGGCCATTTTTTGTGTTACAGATCTGCGTTACTTTGACTGACAATTGCACGGTCTTGCAATGCTGTACCCAAATGAAATTTGTTTCAGTGGTATTTGATCTCCTGTGCGGTTTTTATTTTTTGCACTTTAAAAAAAAAAAAAAGACCAACAATTTTGAGAAAAAAAAACAATATTTTTGACTTTTTGCTATTAAATGTCCAGTAAAAAAATTTAAAAAATCAAATTTCGTCATAAATTTAGGCCAAATTGTATTCAGCTACATGTCTTTGCTAAAAAAAAAAAAATCCCAATACGTGTAAATTAATTGGTTTACGTGAAAGTTATAGTGTTTACAAATTTTTTTTTTTTTAATTTTTACTAGTTATGGCAGCGATCAGCGACTTATAGCGGACATTCTGACACTGGGGGGAACTGACTTGGTGTCACTGACATCCCCAGTGACCTCAATACAGTGATCAGTGCTAATAAACAAAAGCACTGAGGCTGCACTAATGGCACTGGGCAGAAAGGGGTTAAAAAGCCAGTAAACATACATCAAAGTTTGTATATTCAAAATAGATATTAATTTTATTCAGTGATCTACTGCATCTGTAAAGGATTGGAGAATGAAATGGAGATAAAATATTTGATATGCAGATATTGTTTTGGGGAGTAATATTTTGCGACACAGGGCTCCCTTCACTTCCTGTTGCTGTACAGTACAGTATGTATAGTATGCTTTCTCTGCCATTCCTGAAAAAAATAAAGGACCAATGGAGAGTAGCAAAATGGGTGGCAGAGAACAACTAACTTTTAAAACCTTCTTGAGGAGAAAAAAGAAGTCTGTATTTTAATAAGATTATTGTAACCAGCTGCATTTCAGACTTGCAGAGGTTTAGGGGACCACTCATGTTTTGATGAGTAAAGGTACAAGATTGCAAGCACTGAAAAAAGGCAAGATAACTCCGATCTCTCTGACAATGTTAAATGTCTATTTAAATTTTCAAATGGAGACAATACAATCTGAAGAACTGCTTTCTCTTCCTCGGGGTTTGGATTTGTAGTTTGCCAACCAGACCATCATCACTAAAGATTATAAATATAAAAAACATCAATCTCAGTTAACCTTATCATTTTATATTGTATCAATAAGTAGCAGGAGATCATTCTTATTTTAAAAATTTTTAATTGAAAAACATGAATGCATTAAAGTGTATCTATAACCAAAAAGCTGTAGGGTTTTTAAAACCTAGAAACCCTGTTAGATTTACTGCTGTCTGGGGGTCTGTAATGCTTCCACGAGCTGGGTGCTGACCCCTGCCCTGTATGCAGGCTGCCCTTATTTATTTCAGGTACTTATATAGCGCCGTCAATTTACGCAGCACTTTACATATATATTGTACATTCCCATCAGTCCCTAACCCTCAAGGGGCGTACAATCTAAGGTCCCTAACCCACATTCATACATACACATACTAGGGCCAATTTAGACAGGATCCAGTTAACCTACCAGCATGTCTTTGGCGTGTGGGAGGAAACCGGAGTACCCGGAGGAGATCCACGCAGGCACAGGGAGAACATGCAAACTCCAGGCAGGAGGTGCCGTGGTTGGGATTTGAACCAACGACCCTAGTACTGCCAGGCGGAAGTGCTAACCATTTAGCCACTGTGCTGCTCTCGCCCTTCCGCCTGCATCCATCCTGAGCTGTGGCCAGGAAGCCTATAGAGGTGGATGCAGAAGCAGCTACCCCAGAGGCCCAGCCAGGTGTCAAAAACGGAGGTTCTTACATTTCCCTACTTAATGAAAAGTGTTGAGGTAAAAAAGATTTCCCCTCACTTTCTGTCCTGGGGACAACTTTTTTTTTCCAGTCCGGAAGTGAAGGAATCTGTCCAATAGAGCCTCCGACTACTGTAAAACCTGACTTGACTTCTGAACCATTGTATTTGAAACAAAAGGAAAAAAAAGTTTTGTGTATAGATACACTTTATTATTGAAACATAAAGCAACAATGTTGTCAAGAATTTTGTTTCAAAAAAAGGAATCCTGCGAAAGAATACAGTTCATACTTACCTCTACTGAGGGCCTTGCTCATATTTTTGCTGTCCTCAAAATCTTTTGGCCTTTAGCAAAGCAATGACCTTTGTCAACCCCTGTCATAGATTCATGTTTAAAAAGTCTTCGTTCCATCCACCAGCCCAACATCGCTACAGCACAGAGTAGTGACGTAGGGGGCAGCGGTAGAAACAACAGTACATGGGATGGGGGAGCATCAGACAATCCAGGATCTTTGAGTCTTTGGCTGTTATATATCTTCAGCAAAGCAAAAGAGCCATGCCAGAAAGGCAAGTATCAGAATTTGTTTGTTTGCAGGGGCTTTTTTTTTTTTTTTAAGAATTCATAATGGAGTAAGTGGTAAAAAAATACAAAATAAATGATTGTAGCTAAAAGTGTGTTTTACATTCCCAAACATCAAGGAGAACCAGGGAGAAAAACAAATCAAAGTAAAAACTAAACAGGAAAGCTAAACATAAAATATGTTTGTGGGTAGAGCTTTCCTGTTTAGTTCTTATTACTTTGATTTGTTTTCCTTGATTGCTATTTTTGAAAGTCAAAATAATCAGACGGCAGAACATTTAATTGTGGAACTGAAACCATTTATTTTATTTCTTTTTCTCATCCCTCTCTGCATGTGTTCAGTGTTTTTTAATTAAATTATCTGCAGCTTGGATGGAAAGCTGTAAATTCCTACACAGAGTCGATCACATTTATAAAGATCTGACAAACATGCATGCGATAACACCATCATTGTATCAATATTTATCCCCCAATTAGTGACATATTACATAGTTACATAGTTATTCTGGCTGAAAAAAGCCCATCCAGTTCAACCATAGAAAAAAAAAAAAGTTATAATCCTACACCCACAGTTGATCCAGAGGAAGGCAAAAAAACCAGCAAAGCATGATCCAATTTGCTCCTGCTGGGAAAAAAATTCCTTCCTGATCCCCCGAGAGGTAATTAGATATTCTCTGGATCAACTTTACCTATAAATGTTAGTATCCAGTTATATTCTGTGTATCTAGGAAAGAATCCAGGCCTTTTTTTGAAGCAATCCACTGAGCTGGCCAGAACCAACTCTTGAGGGAGTCTATTCCACATTTTCACAGCTCTCACTGTGAAGACACCTTTCTGTGTTTGGAGGTTCTTTTTCTCCAGATGTAAAGAGTGCCCCCTTGTCCTCTGTGATGACCTCAGGGTGAATAGCTCTACACCGAGTTCACTATATGGACCACTGATGTATTTATACAGGTTGATCATATCCCCCTTATGTATTATACATGTTGATCATATCCCCCCTTATGTATTATACATAGAGATCATATCCCCCCTTATGTATTATAAATGGAGATCATATCCCCCCCTTATGTATTATACATGGAGATCATATTTCCCCTTATGTATTATACATGGAGATCATATCCCCCTTTATGTATTATACATGGAGATCATATCCCCCCTTATGTATTATACATGGTGATCATATCCCCCCTTATGTATTATACATAGAGATCATATCCCCCCTTATGTATTATAAATGGAGATCATATCCCCCCCTTATGTATTATACATGGAGATCATATTTCCCCTTATGTATTATACATGGAGATCATATCCCCCTTTATGTATTATACATGGAGATCATATCCCCCCTTATGTATTATACATGGTGATCATATCCCCCCTTATGTATTATACATGGAGATCATATCCTCCCTTCTGTATTATACATGGAGATCATATCCCCCCTTATGTATTATACATGGAGATCATATCCCCCCTTATGTATTATACATGGAGATCATATCCCCCTTATGTATTATACATGGTGATCATATCCCCCCTTATGTATTATACATGGAGATCATATCCCCCCTTATGTATTATACATGGTGATCATATCCCCCCTTATGTATTATACATGGAGATCATATCCCCCTTATGTATTATACATGGAGATCATATCCCCCCTTATGTATTATACATGGAGATCATATCCCCCCTTATGTATTATACATGGTGATCATATCCCCCCTTATGTATTATACATGGTGATCATATCCCCCCTTATGTATTATACATGTTGATCATATCCCCCCTTATGTATTATACATGGAGATCATATCCCCCCTTATGTATTATACATGGAGATCATATCCTCCCTTCTGTATTATACATGGAGATCATATCCCCCCTTATGTATTATACATGGAGATCATATCCCCCCTTATGTATTATACATGGTGATCATATCCCCCTTATGTATTATACATGGAGATCATATCCCCCTTATGTATTATACATGGAGATCATATCCCCCCTTATGTATTATACATGGAGATCATATCCCCCCTTATGTATTATACATGGTGATCATATCCCCCCTTATGTATTATACATGGAGATCATATCCCCCTTATGTATTATACATGGAGATCATATCCCCCCTTATGTATTATACATGGTGATCATACCCCCCCTTATGTATTATACATGGAGATCATATCCCCCTTATGTATTATACATGTTGATCATATCCCCCTTAAGTATTATACATGGAGATCATATCCCCCCTTACGTATTATACATGGAGATCATATCCCCCCCTTATGTATTATACATGGAGATCATATCCCCCCTTATGTATTATACATGGAGATCATATCCCCCCCTTATGTATTATACATGGTGATCATATCCCCCTTATGTATTATACATGGTGATCATATCCCCCTTATGTATTATACGTGGAGATCATATCCCCCCTTATGTATTATACGTGGAGATCATATCCCCCTTATGTATTATACGTGGAGATCATATCCCCCTTATGTATTATACGTGGAGATCATATCCCCCCTTATGTATTATACATGGTGATCATATCCCCCCTTATGTATTATACATGTTGATCATATCCCCCCTTATGTATTATACATGGTGATCATATCCCCCCCTTATGTATTATACATGGTGATCATATCCCCCTTATGTATTATACATGGAGATCATATCCCCGCTTATGTATTATACATGGAGATCATATCCCTCCTTATGTATTATACATGGTGATCATATCCCTCCTTATGTATTATACATGGAGATCATATCCCCCTTATGTATTATACATGGAGATCATATCCCCCCTTATGTATTATACATGGTGATCATATCCCCCTTATGTATTATACATGTTGATCATATCCCCCTTATGTATTATACATGGAGATCATATCCCTCCTTATGTATTATACATGGAGATCATATCCCCCTTATGTATTATACATGGAGATCATATCCCCCCTTATGTATTATACATGTTGATCATATCCCCCTTATGTATTATACATGGAGATCATATCCCCCCTTATGTATTATACATGGAGATCATATCCCCCCTTATGTATTATACATGGAGATCATATCCCCCCTTATGTATTATACATGTTGATCATATCCCCCTTATGTATTATACATGGAGATCATATCCCCCTTATGTATTATACATGGAGATCATATCCCCCTTATGTATTATACATGGAGATCATATCCCCCTTATGTATTATACATGGAGATCATATCCCCCTTATGTATTATACATGGTGATCATATCCACCCTTATGTATTATACATGGTGATCATATCCCCCCCTTATGTATTATACATGGAGATCATATCCCCCCCTTATGTATTATACATGGTGATCATATCCCCCCCTTATGTATTATACATGGAGATCATATCCCCCCTTATGTATTATACATGGTGATCATATCCCCCCTTATGTATTATACATGGTGATCATATCCCCCCTTATGTATTATACATGGTGATCATATCCCCCCTTATGTATTATACATGGAGATCATATCCCCCTTATGTATTATAGATGGAGATCATATCCCCCCCTTATGTATTATACATGGAGATCATATCCCCCCCTTATGTATTATACATGGTGATCATATCCCCCCTTATGTATTATACATGGTGATCATATCCCCCCTTATGTATTATACATGGTGATCATATCCTCCCTTATGTATTATACATGGAGATCATATCCCCCCCTTATGTATTATACATGGTGATCATATCCCCCTTATGTATTATACATGGATTTCATATCCCCCTTATGTATTATACATGGAGATCATATCCCCCCTTAATCTCCTCTTCTCATGAGAGAATAAATTCAGTTCCTCTAATCTTTCCTCATAGCTGAGCTCCTCCATGCCTCTTATCAGTTTGGTTGCCCTTCTCTGTACTTTCTCCAGTTCCCTAATGTTCTGTTTGTGAATTTTATTGATCGATAACAATAATAATGTTACATTTTTCGCCCATTGATGACATTTACGGAGTTACATTTTAATATACGCTGTAGAATTTTTTGAAGTCGATTGTTTAGGCTCAAAAAAATCTGTCATGACGGTTCAATTTTTTGCTATAAAACTTTACATTTTAATAATCAAAATTGGCCCACTAACGTTTCAAAATGTGAACAATCAACCACATTGAACGCTTTTTTGAAGTTTAAACGTGTGTGGCCAGCATTACAGAAAATTTTAGTTTTTTTTAATATCCCCTTTAACAAGGTTTCATTTCCTGTTGATCCTGAAAGTAGTTTATTTCTGTTTCAGCTTTCTGTAATTGGAAGTAGTGGAAAAGTAACACCACTACTGACAGGATCAACTGGTAACAAAAACCAAATTACAGTGGAAAGTGATAAAAAAAATGCCAGGTTGCTGCTATTATCACCCCCCATATAGTCTACACCCGCCTATGCTCTCACCTCAACGACAACAACCTCCTCGATCCCCTACAGTCCGGCTTCCGTCCCCTACACTCCACCGAAACATCCTTACTCAATCTCTCCAACGACCTGCTAACCGCCAAAGCTAATGGCCACTATTCAGTGCTCCTACTCCTTGACCTCCCTGCGGACTTCGACACAGTCGACCACCCCCTCCTCCTCAAAAAACTACACTCCCTCGGCCTCAGAGATTCTGCTCTCTCCTGGCTCTCATCCTACCTGTCACAACGCTCCTTCAGCGTTACCTATAATGCTACCACCTCCCCCTCACTCCCCCTCTCTGTTGGGGTCCCTCAAGGCTCTGTCCTCGGGCCCCTTCTCTTCTCCATCTATACCTCCTCCCTTGGCCAACTCATACACTCTCACGGCTTCAACTACCACCTCTATGCCGACGACACACAAATCTATCTCTCAACCCCCCACGTCACCCCCTTGGTCTCAGCCCGAATCACACACCTACTGAGCGACATATCAGACTGGATGTCGCTCCACTTCCTTAAATTGAACCTCTCCAAAACCGAGTTTCTTGTCTTCCCCCCAGCCCGGACACCACCCCCCATTGATTTCTCCGTCACGTCCAACAACGCTACCATCAAACCCGCCCTGCAGGCCAGAGTACTGGGTGTCATTCTGGACTCCAACCTATCCTTCCAGCCCCAAGTCCAATCTTTAACAAACTCGTGCAGACTCCACCTCCGCAACATCGCCAAAATCCGCACGTTCCTAACCCCAGAAACCACTAAACAGCTCATCCACTCCCTCATCATATCACGACTCGACTACTGAAACTCCCTCCTCGCTGGCCTGCCTCGCCGCTGGCTATCCCCGCTTCAGTCGATCCTGAATACGGCTGCCAGACTCATTCACCTTTCCAACCGCTCTGTCTCCGCCACCCCTCTCTGCCAATCCCTCCACTGGCTTCCGATTGCGCAACGGATCAAATTCAAAATCCTAACGCTGACGTACAAAGCTGTCCACCATACTGCCCCGAACTACATCACTGACCTAATATCCAAGTACCGCCCAGCACGCACACTCCGCTCCTCACAAGACCTCCTTCTCTCTAGTTCCCTGGTCTCCTCCTCCCATGCCCGCCTCCAGGACTTCTCCAGGGTGTCACCCATCCTCTGGAACTCCCTGCCCCAACCCATCAGATTATCACCTACTCTCCTCTCCTTTAGGCGCACCCTGAAAACCCATCTCTTCAGGGAAGCCTACCCCACCCCCTGCTAACTTGCCGACCTCCTCCACTCTTCCTACCACTCCATCCCCCACAGCTATCTCCTCCTGTGCCACCACCCCCTCCCTCCTAGATTGTAAGCTCGAAAGAGCAGGGCCCTCGATCCCCTCATGTTTTGCATTGTATTGGTATTGTTCTGTCACATGTTCTGTCCCCCTTTGTAATGTACAGTGCTGAGCGAACTATTGGCGCTTTATAAATACTGTATAATAATAATAATAATAATTATCAGACTCCATCACATATGCCATTTTTTATTTTACCCATAGTTCCACTTTGACACATGGCAGCGTAATGTCACATCACTTTAGCGCTGAGCAAGCTGTTGGTGCTATATAAATCCTGTATAATAATAATCACTAGCCCATTAAAGGAGTATTCACAGTATGGATGTCTAGAGTAAATCCAGACAACTGCATACCCCATCTGCCTTTGTGTATGTTCTTTTCTTTAAACCTGCTGCACTAGTAGACCTGAGAACAACATGTATACTGTTTATTAAACGGGTGTGGAAATTTAAAAAAAAAAAAACTACTTGTCCAAGGACTAAATCAGGGTTCCAATCTACTTGTCCTTCATGACAATCTGTTTGTCCTGATAAAAAAACAAAAACAATTTTTGCCAGTTTGGAAAATATGAAGAGTTGGTGTTTTTGTTATTAGGCAGAGGTGCTTTTAGGAATGTCTGGGGCTTTTAAAAACAAAAGGGCTTTCTGGCAACTTAAACTGCTATAACATTTCTTAGAACCCCCAAACATTATATTTTATTTTTAAAAGCATAGGCCCCAGAGAATAAATTGGTGGGTTTTGCATCTTTTTATGTAACATGGTATGTGCGCAGCAGTTTTTCAACTATTTTTTTTTAAAATACACTTTTAAATTTTAATGCAACAAAAAATACAATATTAAAACCCAATATTTTGGTAAAATATAAAAGATGATGTTACTCTGAGTAAATAGATCCCATAATGTCACGCTTTAAAATTACGCACACCCGTGTAGCGGCAACAAACAACGTAAATTTTACTGTCCATAGGTGATGCTCTGAATGTCTGTACAGGTTACCACCTTAGATTTACAAAGGAGGTCTGGTGCTAGAATTACTGCCCATGAGCTGAAATTCTCGGTGATGCATCACGTGTGGACCGAATGCTGTTTGCATGTGTGCAGGACCGACGCATGCGTCCGCCTACGGGGACAGGGGTGCTTTAAAACTTTTTAATTATTTTAACACTGTTGCTTTTAATTTTTTTTTATTTATTTTTTTATCACTTTTATTGCAGTCACAAGGAATGTAAACATCCCTTTTGACAGCAATAGGCAGTGACGGGTGCTCTTTATCGAGAGATCTGGGGTCAGTAAGACATCAGTGTGATCTGTGTGATCAAATGCTTCCCATTTTTAAAAATGGCGCTATTTACATATGGAGAAACCGGAAGTAATGTATGCTCATCGCTAACTGTTTTCTATACCAGATGGTCGATTGGGTGTCCTAGTGCTACAGGACAGCCCATGGAAAGGGGGGATGTCTTCTCCCACTGCTTGTTAAAGCAAACCAGTGGCTAGTTAGCTGCTTGGTTTACTTTTACAAGAGAGCCGACCGTCGGCTCTAATTCCTGCTGCTTGCCCTTAGCAGGGCTAAATATAAGGAAAAACCTCCTCTTGCCCGGCACCCAGAACTGCATGTCCTGGGCATCGAGCTATAGGAATTGCACATCCCTGACTAAAAAATGTCTCCTTCACGATGTGTTGTCAGTGATGAATGATGCCGATACAGATTTTTCTGCAACAGGGCACCAGAGAGCATAGTCTCCAGGTTTATTTGACTGTAAACTATAATGTTTTGCAGGTTTGCAAGAAGTGGCCCAAAACACGTGAATGTGAGACTACGTAAACTCAATGGAAATCTGCTCCTTCAGGTCATCACCTCAATCCAGCCAGGTTCAGAATTGCTCTTTCCACAAGAGGATAATGGTGAATGCACTGAAGAAACTGAACATATCAATGAAAGGAAAAGAGAACCTATTCTATCCACCCAAATTGCATCGGGTGATTCCATTCCCCAAAACTTTATCGAATCATCAGTGGAGACTGGAGGTGATGAACTATCAAAGTTTACCAAAGAAACATCAGTCAGTACAAAATCCCCATTATCCCCACAGCCTGAAGAACTGGTTGTAACGCCACATCCAAAGGGGTCTTCTTCTTTAGGGACCCCAGAGATTGAGAGGACGGAGCCAGCAGTGACACCAGAAGTAGAAGCAATGTCACCACTTGCCCCAGAGCCAGAAGGAGCCAAGCTGTCACTTAATGCAGACTCAATTATTGCCACTGAGGAGACTGCACCTGAGCAGGGTAGTGCAGTAAAGACCAGAAATACAGGTGTGTATTCAATTTCCCAAAGTAAATGTTGTTCCACCTTATCACTTGGTTACAGGTAATCCGTTACAGGTATATGGATAATCAGCACTGTTTATAATCAGTTACTGAAGCACAAAGAAAGGCCCTTTTTTTGTCAATCCATTAGTTATTCCTTGTTATTGTAGCCATATGACCTCACAAGACTCATGATTACTTCTTCCTGATCTAGCAGTGTCCTACATGCCAGTATGAAGCTGAAAGGAGGGGGAACCTGTAAGAGAAGTAGCCCTGTAGATGTTGCTAGCACTTGTATGTGTATGTATGTGTATATATATATATATATATATATATATACACACGTGTATGTGTGTGTGTGCATATACAGTTGTGTTCAAAATAATAGCAGTCAGACATCACTAACTGGATCAATCACTGTTTTTGGTAGAAATGATATTTCTGCATGGCAAATAATTTACTAGCAGGTGTAGTAGAGTAATAGAAATCCAACAGACCCAACAGTCATGACATGCATGCTGCTGATTCTGTGTCATTGAATCACTCATTGAAAGGGGCATGTTCAAAATAATAGCAGTGTGGAGTTCTATTAGTGAGGTCATTCATTCTTTGAAAAACAGGTGGCAATTATTGCCCTTATTTAAGGAAGGAAGGCAGCAAATGTTGTACATGCTGGTTACAGTGCATTTCTCTCTGAAATTCTGAGGAAAATGGGTCGTTCCAGACATTGTTCAGAAGAACAGCGTACCTTGATTAAAAAGTTGATTGGAGAGGAGAAAACATATAAAGAATTGCAGAAAATGATAGGCTGCTCAGCTAAAATGATCACAAATGCTTTAAAATGGCAACCAAAACCTGAAAGACGTGGAAGAAAGCGAAAAACTATCATTCGAATGGATAGAAGAATAGCCAAAATGGCAAGGACTCAGCCAACAATCAGCTCCAGGAAGATGAAAGAAGGTCTAAAGTTACCTGTGAGTACTGTTACAATTAGAAGACGCCTATGTGAAGCCAAGCTATCTGCAAGAAGCCCCCGCAAAGTCCCACTGTTGAAAAAAAGACGTGCTGAAGAGGTTACAATTTGCCAAAGAGCACATTGACTGGCCTAAAGAGAAATGGCGCAACATTTTGTAGACTGATGAAAGTAAGATTGTTCTTTTTGGGTCTAGTGGCCGGAGACAGTTTGTCAGACGACCCCCAAACACTGAATTCAAGCCACAGTACACTGTGAAGACAGTGAAGCATGGTGGTGCAAGCATCATGATATGGGGATGTTTCTCATACTACGGTGTTGGGCCTTTTTATCGCATACCAGGTATCATGGATCAGTCTGAATACATCAGAATACTTACAGAGGTCATGCTGCCTTATGCTGAAGAGGAAATGCCCTTGAAATGGGTGTTCCAACAAGACAACGACCCCAAACACACCAGTAAACGTGCAACATCTTGGTTCCAGACCAACAAGATTGACGTTATGGAGTGGCCAGCCCAATCCCCGGATCTTAATCCAATAGAAAACTTGTGGGGTGACATCAAAAATGCCGTTTCTGAGGCAAAACCAAGAAATAGAGAAGAACTGTGGAATGTAGTCCAATCATCCTGGGCTGGAATACCTGATCACAGGGGCCAGAAGTTGGGTGACTCCATGCAACACAGATGTACAGCAGTTCTCAGAAACAGTGCGACTACAACCAAATATTCATTAAGTCATTCAAAGGAAAGCAAAATCTTCAAACGTTTTTCAGTTTATATAGTGAATGTTTGAGTTTGTAAAGAAGAATACAAACACTGCTATTTTTTTGAACAGTCTAATATTCACTTTTCTTCAATTTTATTTAGAGGAACAACACAAATTTGATATATTTTACTTCATGTTTTGATTTGGAATAGAATGTGTAGTGTTCCCAATGCATTTGTGTGTATGGAAATAATAGCTATTAGAAGGATTTTGAGCTTTATTTATTTTTTTCAACACACTGCTATTATTTTGAACACAACTGTTTATTTTTATATATATATATATATATATATACATATATATATATAATATTTGAAAATTGATCAGGATGCTGGTATGGGGTATGGCAGTGATCAGGGCACTGGTAGGAGGGGGTATGGCAGTGATCAGGGTGCTAGTTTGGTGTATGACGATGATCATGGCGGTCCCAGTTTCTGTGCATGCACCTTCAGGCCTCAGATTGGCTCCAAGGCATGCACCCTTAGGGCTTATTCAAATGGATGACTAGTCCCATCTTCTGTGCAGAGCCCCTAGCAGATGCATGTGCATCCACCTTGGAGCAGCCTATAAAAGTGGATGCACACACAGCGACTGCACAGAGACAATCGCATATCAAAGTTTAACATGCAAGCAGGAGCAGGTGTGTGAATCCGAACACAGACATTGTGCATTTGGATCCGTGTACCTGCTCCTGCCCGCATGTAAAATTTTGACAGGCAATTGTGTCCATGAAGCTGCTGCGTGTGCATCCACCTATATAGGATGCCTGCACAAAGTTCCGAGGTGGATGTACATGCATCTGCCAGTGTCTCTGCATGGTGGACAGGACTAATCGCTCCTTTGAATGAACCCTTAGATGTCAGATTAACCGCAAACCCTTTACCTTCAGAAACTACAGGAGTGCGGGCATCATGGCTACATCCTCAGCCACCGGTGGGCTTTCAGTGATATCAGCAAAGTGGGTGGACCAGGCTTTGTAATTTGCATTCTAATGAGATGTTGGTTGGTGCCAGCACAAAAGATGTCATGTGCCTGCCTGATATTACCTGGTGGGGATTGAGGATGCCTGATTTAAATTATTCATATTTTAAAAACATACAGAGTTCATCTATAATTGAAGTTCCTTTTCCAGAATGTTTTGCCCATTAAGAAAGTGAACAAATATATTCAGAAATGGTTTTGAACTATGTACGTGAATGCATTGTGATTGGTGTAATTGCTAATTATCTTTATTTGTAGAACCGACTGATGTGGCTCACTCAGATGATATGAAGGAAGAGGCAGCGAAGGATAATAAACATGTGAACTGCAGCCAGGATGGGACAAAATGTCAGGCTTCTAGTATCCTTTTATCCAGGTCCAACAAAGTTTCTGGAAGGGAGAGCAAGACCAGGAATGCAGAAAGTAAAAAGAAGACAATTGAGAGAGGGAAGAGCAAACTAAAAGAAAGCAAAGCAAATGTAGATGCTGACAAACCAAAGATTATACCTCCAAGTAAGGCAGTGAAGCGGAAGTGCTCCCCTACTCCTGTAAATAACAGTGATAACCCAGCTAAGATCTCCAGACTAGAAAGAGATGAAGAAGGGGACGTTTCTAAAGATGTAAAAGAGGACACTGTTAGCAAGAGTACAAAACTAAAGGCGCCATCAGAACGCAAGTTCCATTGTCCAGACTGCAATAAAAGCTTCTGCCAGATAGGTCATCTACGACGACACAGTTTCATCCATACTGGCCACAAGCCATTCCTGTGCACAGAGTGTGGTAAAGCCTATTGCTCAGAGGAGAGCTTTAAAGCCCACCTTTTAGGCCACCAGGGTCTCCGTCCTTTTAAATGCTCACTCTGTGATAAAGCGTATGGCACACAACGTGACCTGAAAGAGCATTCTGTGCTCCATACAGGGCAAAGGCCCTACCGCTGTGAGGACTGCGGTAAAAGCTTTGCCCGCCGTCCTACTTTACGTATCCACCGTAAGAATTACTGCACACCAAGGACTGACGAGGCAAAAACTCCTCTCCTTTGCACAGTGTGCAACAAGCAGCTCGCCAACAGTTGCTCACTGCGCAATCACATGCTCGTACATACAGGGGAAAAGCCCTATACGTGTCCGGACTGTGGCAGTAGCTTTCGCCATAAGGGAAATTTGCGGATTCACCAGCGACTTCATACTGGTGAAAAGCCCTACAAGTGCCAGTTCTGCGGCGATTCGTTTCCCCAGCAGCCTGAGCTAAAGCGGCACTTGATCCTGCACACTGGAGAAATGCATTTGTGTACTGTCTGTGGCAAGGCGTTAAAGGACCCCCATACTCTGCGTGCCCATGAGCGCCTTCATACAGGCGACCGCCCGTTCATGTGCCAGTACTGTGGAAAAGCCTACCCCATCGCCACCAAACTGCGGCGCCACCTGAAATCCCACCTGGAGGATAAACCATTCCGCTGCCACCTATGTGGCATGGGCTATAATCTGCAGCACAGTTTGAAGCGCCATTTGCACAGCCACAGAGATAATGAACTGAAAACTGAAGATTCTGCTGCCGAGTCAGCTGCAGGCAGCGAGCCGGAGCACACGCTGGTATTGCTGCAGTTAGTTGAGCCAGAGGAAGCTTCCGAGAGCTCAAACAGGATACTGATTGCAGACTTTTCAGAGAGCTCTGAAGCAGATCATTCCCACAATACCCGCACACTGCTTTTTCCACTGAACTCTGAAACAATAGAGGTCTCTGCAGGTTCCAATCACCGTGGTGGAATCCTGCACAGGGATCATTGCCCTGGAATAATACTGCTTCCTCAGGCACTGGGATTCAGTACTGTAATAGAGGAGGTGGAGGTTGAGTGAGGAATGTATGAAGTTTGCCTAAATAAAATATGTTTTCATCTCTAACCTTGTGTAAAAGTTTCTGTACTTGTAAAAAAAAAAACCAAACAGTTTTTAACGCAAACCTCTCAGACTTTGCCGCAAGATTAAAAAATCTCCAAACCCTAACTGCAAGCAGTCCAAGATGCCTTTAAAGCGGAGCTCCACTCAAAAGGGGAAGTTCCGCTTTAAGCCTTTGTCCCCCCCCCCCCTCCCCATTAAGGATTGGCATCTTTGGGGAGCGAGTACCTGAATTTGGCAGGTACCCGCTCCCACTTCAGCTGCAATCGCCTTGGGGATCGGAAGTGAAAGTGAAAAGTGAAAATCAGCTTTGATATGACCGGGGGGTAATTGAACAAGACATCAGTTACATTAGGTTTAGTGGCGGCTCTCCAAGCACAACAAAGGATTTGATTAAAGCACTTACAGGTTATACCTGTTTAAAAAAAAAGTCCTGTAAAAGTACTTAAAGCGGAGTTCCACCTAAAAAAAAATAAAAGTCAGCAGCTACAAAAAATGTAGCTGCTGACTTTTAAAATACAGACACTTACCTGTCCCTTGGTCCAGCGGTGTCCTCACCACTGCTGGTTTCACCGGCTGTCTTCTCTCCCTGGTATCAGCATCTTCAGTGTGGTCACCTGGTTGTGACAGCTTGTGGCTTCACAGCCAGGTGCCCACTGCGCATGCACGAGAAGCGCTTAACTTTGTGAATGGCCCCGTAGTCTGGGACCTGTCATGTGTCCCAGAAGACGAGGGGTGAGGACAACTTTCACTTCCGATCCCCAAGGCGATTGCAGTCGGTGAAACCAACAGTGGTGAGGACACTGCTGGACTAAGGGACAGGTAAGTGTCTGTATTTTCAAAGTCAGCAGCTACATTTTTTGTAGCTGCTGACTTTTATAGGACTTTTTTTTAAACAGGTATAACCTGTAAGTGCTTTAATCTAATCCTTTGTTGTGCTTGGAGAGCCGCCACTAAACCTAATGTAACTTATGTCTTGTTCAATTACACCCCCGGTCATATCAAACCTGATTTCGAAATTGTGTGACTTACAGTGAAGTGACTTGCCGATTTGAGGTGCGATTTGCAAGACATCTGACACATGTCTATGCAAATCGCACCAAAAGTAGTGCATGTACTACTTTAGAAATCGGTGCGGCTCTGACCAAGTCAGAACCGCACCGATATGACCGCTCTAATAGTGGACAATAAGGTGCAACTTGGCATGCGATTTGCAAGTCACATGGCAAGCAAATTGCATACCAAGTCGCACCTGATGTGACCGGGGTGTTAAACTTTGACTATAAAACTATAAAAAGCTGATTGGTTTCTCTGCACAGCTGCACTAGATTTTTCACTCTCCAGTTTTAGCAAATCAACCCATCAGCCCTGGTTCACACTGATGCGGTGCGGAATTCGCAGCGTTTTTAGTGCGAATTCCGCACTGCATCGGAGTCGTACCCCGTTCATGTAAACCGCTGCGGGTGTGTATGTTAACAACACCCCAAAAGCAGTCTGCATAATGCGGTGTGATGCGAAGAATCAGATCGCATGGGTGTGAATACCTATGCGATCCGATTCTAGTGCAGACCCAAAAAAAGGTCCTGCACATTTTTGGTGCGATGCGAATAGAGCCATACAAAATGTATAGCTTCAACCGCACCGCACACAAATCGCATGTGATTTGCACAGGAATGTGGTGCAGTGCAGTGCGAATCACATGCGATATACGGAGCCGTACGTATGTGAACCCAGGCTCAGAGTTTGAAACCTTTCCTGTAATGTAAGCCCAAGATCTCATGGAGGAGTACACACCTGCAATAATGAAGTGTTATTGGACATTTTATAGACCTTGTGGGGGAGATTTACTAAAACTGGTGAACACAGAATCTGGTGCAGCTGTGGATAGTAACCAATCAGCTTCTGACTTCAGCTTGTTCAATTAAGCTTTGACAATAAAACCTGGAAGCTGATTGGATACTATGTACTGCTACACCAGATTTTGTATACACAAGTGTTCATAAATCGCCCACTTTGAGTCTGACAGGTATTCTTGAAACTATCAACTATTCTCAACATAATACATCTAAAGAAACAATTAAAACAGGCCTGTCATATAAAACAAGCTTTTTAAATCAGGTTCAAACTGAGCATATGATGAATAAAATGTTTAATCAGGAAACGTGAGAATAACCAGTAGATGCAGAGCTATAGGCAGCTTAAAGCAGAAGCAAAGATTGCTTTACGCATTTGACATAACATACATATTATAACACACTTATCTCTGATTAAGAGTTTTTAGGCAGAAGAGACTTATAATATCTCATCTACCAAAAGACCTTACTTGCTGGCCAATTTTTGTCTTCAGGGTTTACTTCCACTTTCAGGTATATGCAAAACTTGATTCTTCCTGTAAACATGGAGCTTGGCCCAATGCTCTTGTTAGGCCCCATATACACTGGGTGTTTTGCCCTGGTGCATGGGGCTCAGGTGTTTAGTTTTGGGAAAAGGGCAGAGGTGAGCCGTCCAGCCCCACTGCAGGCAGCCTGTCAAACTATAAGAGGCTGACAGTGGCTACAGCTGAACGGTGCACCTAGCAGTATACATGCTTTAGGCTAGGTTCACATCCGCATGAAAATCCGTGCAGCCGCACCACCCGCACAGAGGAATGCGGACCCGCGGGTGGGTGCCATTATCTCTAATGGCACGCAGCCCGCATTAGAAAACGCAACCGTACTGTGAACCGAGGTTCCCGTGCGGGCTGCGTTTTCAGAAGAAGTGCAGGGACTTCTCTGCGTGTCATGGGCACGAGAGTCCATTCAAATCAATGGGCTCTCGTGCCCGCGCAAAACGCGGACTGCACGGCTGCATATACGTGAACTGGGGCTTAGAGTGTTAAGCATCTAGGAATGAATGCCTGAAATGCAAGAAGTCTGCCTTCCAGGCATTCGTCTCTGGGTGCATACTGCCCTAAACGTAGGAACCACTAGGTGCACCATCCAGCGGCAGCAGCTATCAGCTTCTCATAGAGTATGATAACCTTCCTGCAACGAGACTCGGCTACACGCTCTTTATACATGTGGCCTTAGGAACCCAATGGGTGCCAGAGGTGTTTGCATTCAGCTACAACCGCCTCTGCTGCCATTGTCCCCACTTAAAAGGACAGCGAGATCTTCTAACCATTGTTTGATCATCGGATTTGGGGTGAAATGATAATGCCATCCAATCAGTGCCGTCCCTAGGCGGATACGGGGTGTGTGTGCCGCACCGGGTGACACCGGACCCTCTCCACGAGCTCCACGAAAAGTTTTAAAGCAAGCTGACGATCCCCGCAGGATGGATCAGATCTATGGATTGAGCATAATGGATCGGAGTCCGATCCATTATGCTCCCCAATCCGCAGATCCGATCCATCTTGCGGGGGATCATCGGCTTGCAAACTATACGGGGTTAACTGATCTAGGTAAGGCTGTGCAAGATTCCGGAACTTGTCTGTAACCAGGAAATACGGCTTCAATAGCAGGAACCTCATCCATCTGACATCACTTCTCGAGCAGGGGCGGACTGACAACTCATGGGGCCCCCGGGCAATAGGGGATCATGGGGCCCCTGTGTCCTTGCCCAAACTCAAAAAAGCCTATGAAAAAGGTACCAGGGGCATCTCATGGGGCCCCCTACTGATCCCGGGCAGTGCCCAGGTTTCCAAATGGTCAGTCCGCCCCTGTTCTCGAGCATATGCAGACCGGACCGGTGTTGAAAGGTAAGTTAACCCCATATAGGCTGCAAGTCGACCACCCCTGCAAGATGGATCGGATCTGCGGACTGGGGAGCATAATGGATCGGACTCCGATCCATTCTGATCAATCCACAGATCCGATCCATTATGATCAATCCACAGATCCGATCCATTATGATCAATCCGCAGATCCAATCCATCCTGCGGGGATCATCAGAGGGGTGACACCAACCCTACGGACATCCCTGCATCCAATGTGGCTGAAAATGGCTTGACCAGGGAATGACCACCTTGTGTCTGTGACGTGCCTTAGACTAAGAGGAATAGAATCTCACTTTGTACATTCAGGGAGAAGTGATTCTCAGATGCAAGGAAAAGCTACCCACTCCCTTTTTTTCCATGTATAGAAGAGCATGTGACCACCTCCCCTTTTTACCAAGGATGCACTGCTCTTGTCTGAGTGACCAATCGCCAGCCCTGAACATTGCAACATGAAGTAGGCTAGTTGTCCTGTATAAGCTCTGACATGGAGCATACACTTGGCTTTACAAACATAGAGGCAGGGAAGTGCAGTAAAAAGGAGTAGAATGTGTATCTGGTAGGGGTTTTTAGCTTTTGAGAGAACTTATTAATTTCCCCTGAATGGGTAAAGTGACAGACCACCTTTAAAGCCTCAACAGAATTTTAGAATAAGATTAGGTATTTTAGAAATGATGACTTGGTAATGTTGTACGTCTCTATTTAAATACATGTAGTGCTTAGCAGAGTTATCTAACAGCGTGCACCCCAATATCCTTCATCCTGAAAGAGGAAATACTGTGAGTGCAGGGTGTCACGGGCCTGCCCCCTGAGGGGACGCCACCACCGCACCCTGCACTCTCAATGTAATGATGCATAAAGCTGCACTGATGTTACAGCACTTTTCTCTGCATCATTAAGGACTGCACACCATTCGAGAAGATCCAAAAGAGGACCCTGCACATTACCTGACCTGTCTAAAGGCTTCTGGAAAAGATGAGAGAATGAAAAAAACCAGCACTCTGGTGTCACAGCAAAAATGGTGAAATACTGCAGATAAAAACGCCAACATGTTGTATATTTAATGGTTTGTGTGTTGCCTGCCCTTCCCCCTGTTGTGCCCATGTGATCTTGTGGATTACATTGATGAAGTAGTCATGATTAAGGCCTGGCTGCCGATACACGTTACCATTGTTATCTGCTGTATTTCTCAGTTTTTGTAATAAAATGTTTTGGCTTCAATTACTTTTTAGGATATTAGGTGGAGGCATTTCAAGGTCCCTTGTCCTTTCCACTACACCCACTAATTTCGGTAGTCCTGAAGGTTCCCTGGGCCCCCCCTACTAATCCCCTTTGATAGGGAAATTAGTAGTTAAATGGTGATCTCTTTCCCCTGCGGCTCCAGCAGTGGCTTCCAGCACAACAAGCCTGGTAGAATTTTTACCTTTTAGGATTCTAGTGACAGGCAGCTTAGAATTCTTTCTTAAAGGATAAGTTCATCTTTCTGAACATATTATACCCATATTTAGGATGTATCATGTTCAGCCATGGACCCCTCTTCCCCTGATCCCCCCACCTTGTGGCAGCGAGCCGGGTATCTGCTTCCCATACTCGCTGACACAATTTCAAGAGAGCATGGCCGCGTCCTTGATACACAGATCTCTGTGAATTGATGAACTACAAGTACTGGCAGCCTTTTAGCTGTCGGCTTGTAGTTCTCAATGAACTACCATGGTGCTGTTGAGCGCTCTGGTAGTTCATTGATTCTTCCTGTCGGTGTAAAGGTGTCTGCCTGTACCAGGTATTATTATTATACAGGATTTATATAGCGCCAACAGTTTGCTCATCTCTTTACAATATAAGGGAGACAGTACAATTACAATACAATTCAGTACAGAAGGAATAGGAGAGCCCGGCTTGTGGAGCTTACAATCTAAAGGAAGGGGGAGGTGATACAAAAGGTGATAGCTGTGGGGGATGATCTGGTCGAGGTGATTCAAGTACAATTCTTAGGTGGAGGTGGGGTAGGCTTCCCTGAATAAGTGAGTTTTCAAAGATCGCCTAAAGGCAGACAGGGTGGGGGCTGACCAGACATACTGTGGTAGGGAGTTCCAAAGGATGGGAGAGCCTCTGGAGAAGTCCTGGAGGACAGCGTGGGAGGAGGTGATGAGGGAACTAGAGAGGAAGATATCATGGAAGGAGCGGAGTGGGCGATTTGGGCGATATCTGCGGATGAGGTTGGCGATGTAGCTAGGGGCAGTGTTGTGGATGGCTTTGTAAGCTGTGGTTAGTGATTTTGCGCACAGCTGCCGCCCTGTAGCAGTATTTCTGCTATGGGGCGGAGCTGAAGCAGTTAACTATATAATCTATCTTATCTATCTATAATTTCTAGCATATATGTATCATTTTTTTTCTTAACAAGACAAACCATAGTATCTTATATCACTATTTTATCTATATTTAAAAACTATTTATCTTATATATATATATATATATATATATATATAATTTTTTTTTCTTTAATTTTCAGACAAGCAGAAGTGAGAGGAAAGGAGAGGTTTGGGAGCTAACAGAGAATGTCACAAGGAGGCTGAAATACAAAATAAATGATTTCTTGAAAAATAGTGTACAGAGACATTAGTGGATGTGTGTGGATTTTTTTTTTAAAAAAAGGACATTGTTTACTGTAAAAACAGCCAGCCAATCATGCTCCTTTTTTGTTGAAGAAGTGACATTAAACTCTAGATTAAAAATATATATTCTATTCAAGTATGTGTTTTTACACTATATCCTCTATAACTATGGTTTTCGTACCACTGTCTATTGAAGTTTTTCTGTTGGGCTTGGTTCAGGCCTTGGCTATCTCTCACGCCATGAGAACCTTGATTGGTTTGTTGCTTTTTTATGCTCAGAAAGCGATACTCTTAAAGTGGAAGTCCCCCTATGCCCCCACATCCAGTTTCTGGAAACATTTGGTTAGTACGGTCTTCCCACTATGTAAAT
The DNA here is from genome assembly GCF_062004578.1 of Staurois parvus. Lineage (NCBI taxonomy): Eukaryota > Metazoa > Chordata > Amphibia > Anura > Ranidae > Staurois > Staurois parvus. The sequence continues at coordinate 1,326,022 of NW_028318146.1, forward strand.
ACACTTATGAATCTAGGGGGTGCCCCGATAAATTTACTAAGATGTGGCATATTTGGATTGATTCTTGCGAATCGGTCCCTTCCAGTTCTGATCGGGATCGAGGTATAGATTTTCTATCTCTTGTCGTAGGTTTCTTTGCTCGGTGTGGGATCCCCAGCAGTCTTCTTTCTGTGGATCTGTTTTTCTGCCATATTTAAGCCCTGTGATATTATCAGGTGCAGTTGTCGTCCGTTTGTTGTTAAAGCGGAGCTCCACCCAAAAGAGGAAGTTCCTCTTTAAGGACTGCTCCCCCTGCTCCCCATTAAGGATTGGCACCTTTGGGGGGCAGGGGGGAGCGGGTACCCAAATTTGACAGGTACCTGCTCCCACTTCCACTCTGATTGCCTACGCGATCAGAAACGGAAGGTGTCCTCCCTCCCTGTAGTCTTTTGGGACAGGTGACAGGTTCCAGAAGACTACAGGACCATTCAGGAAGTGCAGCACTACTCGCACATGCACAGTGGGTACCCGGCTGTGGGGTCGCAAGGTATCACAGCCGGGTGCCCACACTGAAGATGCCAGCCAGTGAAATGGACCGTGGGGGACACATTGCAGGACAGGTAAGTGGCTGTTTTTTAAAAGTCAGCAGCTACAGTCTTTGTAGCTGCTGACTTTTATTTTTTGATAGGGTGAGTGGAACTCCGCTTTAACCTTACCTTGTTGTTTTCTTTTTTCTTTTGGTTTTTTTTTGTGCTATTTTGTGACTTGATCAAACCTGGGTATGCCCAATAAGCTTTGTTTTGTATTCTCAGCTCATAAAAGTCAATAAAGAGAATTAAGAAAAAAAAAGTATGTTTTTAACCCGAAAAAGTAATTTTTTTGTGCTGTCAGACTCCCTCTTTTTCTTGCTGTGGGCTTTGCAGTATGCATAGAGCAGTGCACATGACTGCATCTAACGTGCACTGCTCGTTCCAAACAAATAGTAAGCGAGAGAAAAAAGGAAAGGTGTGGGAGCTCATGGAGGATGTTACAAGGAAGCAGAAAACACAGTAAGAAATGATTTCATGACAAATAGAGTACAGGGACAGTTGTAGGATTGTCACATTAAGGGCTCATTCACACCATAGTGCAGAGACATCAGTTTTTCTGCACAACAAAATCAATTGTTCTGTATGTGTCCTGTTCACATCACAACACTGGTATTGCGTGCAGATTTTTTTCTGCGCAGGAATCTGTAACGTGTATAAAACTCATTGCAGCGCATGTGAAAATGGTTGTAAACTGATGTCTCTGCAAGTGAAATCTGTGTGTCATTTTCCATCAGTTTTTCTGCACATATTATTATTATTATACAGGATTTATATAGCGCCAACAGTTTGCTCAGCGCTTTACAATATAACAAGACAATACAGCAACAATACAGTTCAATACAAGAGGGATAGGAGGGCCCTGATCCTTGGAGCTTACAATCTAGGAGACACATGGTGTGAATGAGGCCTAAAACAACTTCCTTGAAAAGCCAAGAAAACAAACAAACATATTTGTTTCAAAACATTTTATTAGAAATGCTTGCACAGATACAAAACATTCTAATAAACTGTAAGGTGACTTCCAGCATTTCATCAAATACAACAAAAATAAATCACAAGAAATATACAAACAAAATACAAATTTATTTTAACATCCATTTGTATATTCTGTGATATTTCCTTTAAGTATACGTTGTGCTAATGTCTTTAACCCCTTGGTGCTGGCGCCTCCCGGCCCTTTAAGGGTTTCAAAAGCTGGGAGGTGGGGTGGGGTTTAGGGTCATGTGACCGCTGTGACACGCCATCACATGATTGGGAAAGGTCCTGATCAAAAGAGGAGATCGGGACCTTTCCGTGAGCAGCGGACATGTGTGCTGGGAACGTGCAGGGCACGCGCTCTCAGCATGTTTTTTTTAAATAGAACGCAAATGTGCGGCCGCTCGGCATCTAGGCCCAGACGCCAGGAGGCCGCACATTTGCATTCGGCCGGCGTGAAGAGGTTAAAACTGAACTCTGGGATCAGCAAATATTGTCCAATTACAAGAGGTATTTGTGTTATTACTCGGATATTGTGCTTTGTGTATTTCTTCCAGATCTGTGCCGTAATGCAGAATGAGACTTTACTTCTGTGCTAGAGCTTCCTGTAATAAAGACCGCTCATTGCTGCTCTCTCTCCTTGTGCGGGGTGACTGGTCTTGTCTCTGCCTCCTCCTGTATTTTCCTGCAGGCAGCCTGTAGTGGGTGGAGCCTGCTGGGTCCCTCCCAAAGCTCTGCTCAGGCTATGTACAGAACAGTGATGATGTCAAGATGTCATTTTTACAACATAATAGTTGGGATTGCCAAGGCATTTGGTGCACACAAAGTGGATTTATATCCTTTAGGTCAGGGGTGTCCAAACTTTTTTGGAAGAGTGCCAGATTTGATGAAGTGAACATGTGCGAGGGCCAACCATTTTGCCTGACATTCTGATGAACCATTAAAATTAAATGCAAATGAACTATTTTATGCAAAAGTTTATTGAAAACGGCACACTTTTCATTTTGTGATTTGGATGACAAATCTAAACAGGTGTTAAATCACTCTGCCAGCACAGGGAGAAGGAAAGCCCAAATCTCGCGAAATCTCGGAGGTCGCGAGATTTGGGCTTTGTTTCTCCTTGCACTGTCTGATGACGTCAAGCGATCCTGAGCTCCAATCCATTATAGCCCAGATTGATAAATGGTAGCCCCAGTAGTAATTCCATGCGCACCACCTGGAATCCATCGGCCCACGTTCCGGACCCCACAGATGAGCTGCCCAATATATAACTTACGGCCCTCCACTAGTGATTCTGCGAACGCCACTGAGGACTCCAGGGATCTGTCGAGCGGGAATTGACATCATCAGCCGGCACACAGAGAAGGAAAGCCCAAATCTCACGAGATCTCGGACGTCGCGAGATTTGGGCTCTCCTTCCTGCGCCAGCTGATGATGTCAAGTGCCGCAGCTAGAGATCGCTGGAGTCCTCAGTAGCTTTCAGGGAATCACTACCGGGGGCCGTAAGTTATATATTTGGGTAGCTCACCTGTGGGGCCGTTTCATTCCGGAACGCGGGCCGCAATTGGCCCGCGGGCCGGACTTTGGACATGCCTGCTTTAGGTCTATTGAGGAATAGATTTAAATAAATGTTTCTGTGCTCTTAGTTCATCTTTAAAGTGTAACCTTTCGTGCAATCACATTCTCTGATAGGTCCCATGCCTTTATGCCCCGCCTAGTCTTCGGATCACCTTACAATCTGACCAGACAATATGTTTTAGATTTGACCAAAGCTATGTAATATGAGCACCTACCCAATCCAAGCCTTCAATTTGTATTCAGACAGGTCCTTGCACTACATTGTCTTGGGTATGGTCACATTGTAACGTGTGTGGTGACCTCTATACTCACCCATTCCTGATCCAGCAATAGACCTCATACTGAATGTTTTCTAAGCCAGACACTGTCATCCATGTAATCCTATGAGTTGTGAAATATGAGCTCATACTCAGAAGTCTATAGAAATGAATGGGTGGAATTTACGCTTTACATAAAAAAAAATGAATAAAGACACAACTTTTTTCGTTTTGGATGGAGGGGAGAAGACGTGGAACACCTGTCAGCTTCTATTGCTGTCTGTGTACCCATTAGGGAGATTTGTCTTGATTACTGTTCTTACAGAAAGTGAAAGAAAATCCCAAATGTTGGGTTGTCACCAGAACAGGAATTGAGGGAAAATCTGCCAATAAGAACACTAGTTCAGGTGACAGCCAGGGATTCCCTCACTTTGCAGAGACTTCCTGCTTTGGCTATGGGACAGGAAGTAAAGGACAATCTCCCCAATGGGACCCAAATGGCAAACAAACCCTACAGGGGTTATAACTCTTCCTTACTGTATCCAAAATGAAAACGTTTGCTTTTAGTTCTACTTAAAACACTAACTTTTTTTTTGTAATAATAATGATTAAATCCTAAGTAACCCTGCCCTGGCTGACAAATCAATGCATGTAAGGGCAGAATAACTCACTATTTTCTCCATGCACCACCACTTTCCCGTTTTCTTAGCGCATTTCTTTCCATCAGGGGCAGACTGACAACTCATGGGGCCCCCAGGCAATAGGGGATCATGGGGCCCGTGTCCGTGCCCAAACTCAAAGAAGCCTATGAAAAAGGTACCAGGGGCATCTCATGGGGCCCCCTACTGACCCCGGGCCCTCGGGCAGTGCCCGAGTTTCCAGATGGTCAGTCCACCCCTGCTTTCCAGCAAGCAAAGGTGATTGAAAGAGCGGCTGATGTCCCACACAGATGCAGAGCAATCAGCCCAGAACTACAAGGGAGGAGCTGGTCAATGATATGAAGAAAGCTGGGACCACAGCTTCAAAGGTCACTGTCGGTAGAACACTACGCCGTCATGGTTTCAAACCATGCATTGAAAGTCATGTGGTCAGATGAGACCAAAGTAGAACTTTTTGGTCTAAACTTCACTCGTCGTGTTCGGAGGAAAAAGAAGGATGAGTTGCATCCCAAGAACACCATCCCTACTGTGAAGCATGGGGGTGGTAACATCATGCTTTGGGGGTGCTTTTCTGCGAAGGGGACAGGACAACTGCACTGTATTAAGGAGATGATGAAAAGCTATGTGCATTAATGCACAGAAGCACAGAGCCAGCTGGGAGTGTGCACACAAGAGTGGTCACATCACACACTAAGGGTCAACTCACACCTCAAAAACGCACTCCAGATCCCTTCCGGGTGGATTTCTGCATGCGCATTTTTGATTCTTCTGGTGCATTTTTATGTTTTCTGATGCTATCCAGGTGATTTTTTTTCTTCACTGCTCTGTGGTTTTTCATGCATTTAGGTGCATTCCAGTGTGTTTTTCCATGCTCCAATAGCGTTCTGTGCATGAAAAATGCAGCATGTTCTTTTTTTCTGGAACCAGAACACACTGGAACTGCAAGCACTAATATAAACCTTCTTTCTATGCATTTTGGATGCAGAAAAAAAAAAAAGGAATGGAACGCATGTAGTGTGAACTAGTCCTGAAAGAAAGGGATCGCCCTAAATACAGGAAGGTGGGGAGAGCAGGAATGGGGCTGGCTGAAGGAGGAAGGATGAGAAACTGCTTCTAATGGAAGCGTGGACCTGCTTTATTACATACAGTGAGGAACAGAAGTATTTGAACACCCTGCGATTTTGCAAGTTCTCCCACTTAGAAATCATGGAGGGGTCTGAAATTCACATTGTAGGTGCATTCCCACTCAGAGACAGAATTTGAAAAAAAAAATCAGGAAATCACATTGTATGATTTTTAAAGAATTTATTTGTCTTGTACTGCTGAACATAAGTATTTGAACACCTGAGAAAATCAGTGTTAATATTTGGTACAGAAGCCCTTGTTTGCAATTACAGAGGTCAAACGTTTCCTGTAGTTCTTGACCAGGTTTGCACACACTGCAACAGGGATTTTGGCCCACTCCTCCACACATATCTCCTCTAGATCTGTCAGGTTTCGGGGCTGTCGCTGAGCAACACGGAGTTTCAGCTCCCTCCAAAGATATTCTATTGGATTTAGGTCTGGAGACTGGCTAGGCCACTCCAGAACCTTGATATGCTTCTTACGGAGCCACTCCTTGGTTATCCTGGCTGTGTACTTCAGGTCGTTGTCATGCTGGAAGACCCAGCCACGACCCATCTTCAATGCTCTGACTGAGGGAGGGAAGGAGGTTGTTGCTCAAAATCTCACAATAAATGGCCCCATTCATCCTCTCCTTAATACAGTGCAGTTGCCCTGTCCCCTTCACAGAAAAGCACCCCCAAAGCATGATTTTACCACCCCCATGCTTCACAGTAGGGATGGTGTTCTTGGGATGCAACTCATCCTTCTTTTTCCTCCAAACACGACGAGTGAAGTTTAGACCAAAAAGTTCTACTTTGGTCTCATCTGACCACATGACTTTCTCCCATGCCTCCTCTGAATCATCCAGATGGTCACTGACAAACTTCAGACAGGCCTGGACATGTGATGGCTTGGGCAGGGGAACCTGTTCTACCGACAGTGACCTTTGAAACTGTGGTCCCAGCTCTCTTCATGTCATTGACCAGCTCCTCCCTTGTAGTTCTGGGCTGAGTCCTCACCTTTCTTATCATCAGTGATACCCCACGAAGTGACATCTTGCATGGAGCCCCAGTCCAAGGAAGACTGACAGTTGTCTTTAGCCTCTTCCATTTTCTAACAATTGCTCCAACAGTTGATCTATTTTCACCAATCTGCTTGGCAATGGCCCTGTAACCCTTTCCAGCCTTGTGGAGGTCCACAATTTTGTCTCTGGTGTCTTTTGAAAGCTCTTCGGTCTTGCCCATGGCAGTAGTTGGTGTCTGACTGACTGTGGGGTGAACAGGTGTCTTTAAAGAGCTCAGACAGGTGCTACTAAGTTAGATTAATGAGTGGAGTAGAGGTGGACTTTTTAAAGGCACAGTAACAGGTCTTTGAGAGCCAGAATTCTTGCTGTTTCTTAGGTGTTCAAATACTTATGTTCAGCAGTGCAAGACAAATACATTCTTTAAAAATCATACAATGTGATTTCCTGAATTTTTTTTTTTATTCTGTCTCTCAGAGTAGGAATGCTCCTACAATGTGAATTTCAGACCCCTCCATGATTTCTAAGTGGGAGAACTTGCCAAATTGCAGGGTGTTCAAATACTTCTGTTCCTCAGTGTATATATATATATAAAGTTTACAATGGAAGTTCGTTACAAAAAAGATGTACAGGTGAACACTGGACACCCTCCGACCACCTCCCCGCTGTACTTACCTCTAGGGTTGCTGAGCAGTCAGTGCCCACGCAGTTGGTCCAGCATCTGGGTTTCTGAAGTCTCTGCTCTTTCCCGCACAGCGCTTCCGAGACAGAGCGCATGGATTCTGATTTTACAGCACTGTCACTGTGGATCCATCTGGTCTGACCTGGAAGCACTGCACCCTGGAGGTAAGTACAGAGGGGGCAGGAAAGGGGCTTGCCCAGTGTTACTGCTGTAGAGAGGCTGCACAGCCTCAGAGCTCACACTTCAGATATACAGTAGTAATGGTCTTAACACCCCCCTGTACAGTTCGCGGTAGAACATTCGAACCTAAAGAAAGTTCTACCGTGAACAAACATAATGCAAGTCTATGGGACTCAAACTTGTAATATCAAAAGTGCCCATTTTGAAGGCTTATATGCAAATTATTGGTTATAAAAGGGGTATGGGGACTTGGGTTCTGCCCTGAAGGACATGAATCAGGAAAGAAACACATAAAAAAATTACCTGAGGGGTCCCCTTAAATTACCTGTTGCACATCTGTACAATGTATAGAACCTGCTGCAGCAGGACTGACATTTAGAAAAAATTTTTAGACAAAAAAAAAAAAAAACAGCAGGGGTCCCCCCTCCTAATCAATACCAGAGCCTTTAGGTCTGGTAGGAAGGTTAGGAGGGACCACACAATAAAACATTTTTTTTCCTATTAAAAGTGCGTGGGGTTCACCCTAAATCCATACCAGACCCTTTAGGCCTGGTAGGACTTTTAAGGGGAACCCTGCCCCCAAAATATGGTGGGGTAAAAGTGTAGGAACCCCTAAATTCCTACCAGACCCTTGATCCAAGCACAGGCCTGGCAGGCGAGACAAGCGTGTGTGTGTGGGGGGGGGGGGGCGCCCTCCCAGACTTTTGAAAAAATCCTTTATTAACCTCTTGCTGACCGCGCATAGCCGAATGACGGCTTCACCGCGGCCGGCCAGTTCTGAGTGGACGTCATATGACGTCCTCCCAGAACGCGCTCTCCTGCGCGCCCCAGGGGGTGCGCACCCGGCGATCTCCGTACGGACACAGCTGATCACGTGATGTGGTGAAAGGCCGATCCCACCGGCCTTTTACCACGTGATCAGCGGTATCCAATGACACGCTGATCACAGGGAAATGCAAGTGCCGGTTCTCGGCTGCACTTTCCTCACGCTGTCAGATCGTGAGGAAAGTACTGTCGAGAACTGGCAGTTGTCAGAGCGGGGATTGGCACCGATCATCAGGGCACTGATGATCAGTGCCCTGATGATCGGTGCCCAGCAGTGACACCCGCAAGTTCCGCCCAGCAGTGCGCCCACCCGTTCCCAGCAGTGCCCCCACCTGTGCCCAGCAGTGCACCCACCTGTGCCACTCTGCAGTGCCACCTACATTTGCCCAGCAGTGCCACCCACCTGTGCCCACCAGTGCCACCCACCTGTGCCCACCCACCAGTGCAGCCCAGCAGTGCTGCCAGTCAGTGCCCAGAAGTGATGCCAGTCAGTGCCGTCTATCAGTACCCATCATCAGTGCCGCCTATCCGTGACCCCTAATTAGTGCTGTCTATCAGTGCCGCCTATCCGTGCCACCTCATTAGTACTGCCTATCAGTGCCCTTTAGTGCTGCCTATCAGTGCCGCCTATCAGTGCCCATCAGTGCCGCCTCATCAACGCAAATCAGTGAAGGAGAAAAAATACCTGTTTGAAAAATTTTATAAAAGAAACAAATAAACTTTTTTTTTTTTTCAAATTTTTTGCACATTTTTTAATTTATAGCGCAAAAAGTAAAGCGCCCAGTGGCGATTAAATACCACCAAAAGAAAGCTCTATTTGTGAGAAAAAAATGATCAAAATTTCATATGGGTACAATGTTGCATGACCGCGCAATTGTCAATCAAAGTGCGGCAGCGCTGAAAGCTGAAAATTGGCCTGGTAAGGAAGGGGGTATAAGTGCCTGGTAGGCAAGTGGTTAAATGAAAAACAAAACAGTTTATTAACAAAAAAGCCCCCCCAAATAAAAAATGGTTCGAGCATTGTAAACCATAATCAATCACGGCATCCAGCGGTCACAAAGAAGTCCGGAAGTGACAAAATGTGTCAGAGAACGTGACGTCTGACGTAATTCCGCAAACCGGAAGTGGCGGAGCGGCCATCTTGACTGTTGGAAAAGGCAATAATAACGTTCCAGGAAGCTGCTCAGGCTGGGTCATAGGAATACAGGTGAAACTCGAAAAATTAGAATATCGTGCAAAAGTTCATTTATTTCAGTAATGCAACTTTAAAGGTGAAACTAATATATGAGATAGACTCATTACATGCAAAGCAAGATAGTTCAAGCCGTGATTTGTCATAATTGTGATGATTATGGCTTACAGCTCATGAAAACCCCAAATCCACAATCTCAGAAAATGAGAATATTACATGCAATTAATAAAACAAGGATTGTACATAGAACAATATCGGACCTCTGAAAAGTATAAGCATGCATATGTACTCAGTACTTGGTTTGGGACCCTTTTGCAGCAATTACTGCCTCACTGCGGTGTGGCATGGAAGCTATCAGCCTGTGGTACTGCTGAGGTGTTATGGAAGACTAGGATGCTTCAATAGCGGCCTTCAGCTCTTCTGCATTGTTCAGTCTCATGTCTCATCTTTCTCTTGGCAATGCCCCATAGATTCTCTATGGCAGTGGTTCTCAACCTGTGGGTCGCGACCCCTTTGGGGGGGTCGAACAACCCTTTCACAGGGGTCCCCTAAGACCATCAGAAAACACATATTTCCGATGTGTAAAGAGCAGCTACTGTGTAGAAAGCAGCTGCTGTGTTGAAAGCAGCTACTCTGTTGAAAGCAGCAGTATTGGAGGTAAAACGACACTCATGAATTATAATTACTGGGTAAATAATTTTATGGTTGGGGGGTCACCACAACATGAGGAACTGTATTAAAGGGTCACGGCATTAGGAAGGTTGAGAACCACTGCTCTATGGGGTTCAGGTCAGGCGAGTTTGCTGGCCAATCGAGCACAGTAATCCCACGGTCATTGAACCAGGTTTTGGTGCTTTTGGCAGTGTGGGCAGGTGCCAAGTCCTGCTGGAAAATGAAGTCAGCATCCCCATAAACCTCGTCTGCAGAAGGAAGCATGAAGTGCTCCAAAATCTCCTGGTAGACGGCTGTGTTGACCCTGGACTTAATGAAGCACAGTGGACCAACACCAGCAGATGACATGGCTCCCCAAATCAACAGACTGTGGAAACTTCACACTGGACTTCAAGCATCTTGCAGGGTGTGCCTCTCCATTCTTCCTCCATACTCTGGGTCCTTGGTTTCCAAATGAGATGCAAAAGTTGCTCTCATCAGAAAAGAGGACTTTAGACCACTGAGCAACAGACCTGGTCTGTTTTTCCTTAGCCCTGGTAAGACGCTTCTGATGTTGTTTGTTGTTCAGGAGCGGCTTGACAAGAGGAATACGACATTTGAAGCCCATGTCCAGGATCCGTCTGTGTGGGGTGGCTCTTGATGCACTGACTCCAGCCTCAGTCCACTCCTTGTGAAAGTCCCCAACACTTTTGAATGGCCTTTTCCTGACAATCCTCTCCAGGCTGCGGTCATCCCTGCTGCTTGTGCACCTTTTTCTTCCACACTTTTCCCTTCCACATAACTTTCTATTAATGTGCTTTGATACAGCACTTTGGGAACATCCAACTTCTTTTGCAAGTACCTTTTGAGGCTTTCCCTCCTTATGGAGGGTGTCAATGATGGTTTTCTGCACAACTGTCAGGTCAGCAGTCTTTCCCATGATTGTGATTCTTACGGAACCAGACAGAGACCATGTAAAGGCTCAGGAACCCTTTGCAGGTGTTATGGCTTAATTAGGTGATTAGAGTGGGACACTTTGAGCCGAGAATATTGCACCTTTTCACAATATTCTCATTTTCTGAGATTGTGGATTTGGGGTTTTTATGAGCTGTAAGCCATAATCATCACAATTATGACAAATCACGGCTTGAACTATCTTGCTTTGCATGTAATGAGTCTATCTCATATATTAGTTTCAGGTTTTAAGTTGCATTACTGACATAAATGAACTTTTGCACGATATTCTAATTTTTCGAGTTTCACCTGTATATTGCTGATTTTTGTTATCCCCAATGTAAGCACTACAATTAAATGTTTTATTACCCACTATATTTTGCTACATGGGCCTCTCTATTTGCATGAGGATGATGGAGTCTTAAGGGCTTTCCCTAAGGATTGGAACCCCATATACAGCGTTCTGGAGTAGGAGTCTAAGAAGTGACTACAACACCTGAGTGTTCTCTGAAATTACTTTTGAGGGTAATTGTATGCATTTTAGTCCTATAGAAGTGTTCACGGAGTATTAACCTTTTTATTGATTTATTTTATATTTATTTAATTTTTTATTTAATATATTGATTTACTTTTTTGGTTTATGAGCGTACGCTGTTTTTTCACATTTATTTATAGTGTACACAGAGTGATCTCACGATTCACATGGTACTGACGTTTTGAATCTTGGTTTGTTTTTGCACTTATTTGTTATAAGTATATACTGATTGTTATTGAGGTAATGCACTATTTTAGTTTTTTTTATTTTTGAGGTACTCACCTGATCTGGATTTATGGGAATATTGAAGTTGGACACAGAGGATTAATTGATTTGGACCTTATTTTGCTATAAGCATTGACTGACACAAAAAAGGTTTTCGTATAATGTTGTCACAACAATGACTCGCTTAAATAAATAAAAAAACCCCCCAAGAACTCGCCGCTATCTGACATTTGTGGGTCAGAGGTAAACAGTTGGGCGGAGCTAGCAGTGACATCACTGCTAACTCCTCCCAATTGCCATGATTGGCCAAAGTCGTTAAGTCATGACTCTTATTGTAAGCTCAGCTGTGATTGGAGAAAGCATTGCACTTAGCCTATGGTGCCGCCAGAGCACACTGCATTGTGGGGCATGCGGGTGAACACACAAACAACCAATGTTCAACTTGAAGATATAGACCATCCCTAATAGACACCTAAGAGGCTGGGGGTATAGTAGTGCCTAACCACCGAAAGTGCCCCTTTTTTTGTTTTAGGAGGAATTTGGGGGGCGGACTTTGGCTGTTGGGAGTAGAAAAGGTCCTGATGGGAGTGGAAATAGACAATGCACCAGGGTGTTGTCAGAGAAAGAAATAGCACCTCTTCATTGGTGCCAGTGGGAGGAATTATGTCCCTTTGTTGCTATCAGTGGATGGAATAGTGCCCCAAGGGCTGGACAAAGGGCCGCAGTTTGGAGACCACGGCTGTAGAAGATGGAAAACCTTTCCTTCCTGAGATCAGAAAAGAATGAGGTGTGTCACCAGATTCCATATTTCCTTCCAATCCAAACAGCTGGATCTCTATGATTGGAGGAGAGAAGACATGGCAATGTATGGGGGTCACTGTCATCACTCAGACAAGACTACACCCACCACAGGGGACTGGGGGGGGGGCACCATTCCCCCCCTCCCCCATCTATACACACCTTACATCATATACACCGTACTGCATACCAATCCCGGGATCTATACATCCATCCTATGGGGAGTGCACCCCTCTCCTATCATGCCACCCACCACAATGGACCCCCCATCCGTATGTACAGTATGGGGGCTGATAGGGAACCCCGGAAACCATCCTACCCCATGTTCTCTACTGCACCCAATCGGCCCCCCTGTGGTCCTTATATACTCTCCTAGACCCCACAGCACACCCCATGTGTTCCACATACTCTTTCCTATACACCATAGCACACCCCATGTGTTTCCTATACACTCTTTTACATTAGAGCGCACTCCAGGTGTCCCCCATACACTCTCCATAACACACTCCATGTGTCCTCAAACACTCTCCTATACTCCAAAACACACTCAATGCATCCCCCATACACTTTCCTGTCGCTTAACACACTCCATGCATCCCCACTCTCCTAGACCCAATAACATACTCCATGTGTCCCCCATACAGTCCATAACACACCATGCATTCCCCCCTCTATGTATCCCCTATGCAATCTTCTATACCCCATAACACACTCCATGCATACCTCATACACTTTCCTCTGTCGCTTAACACACTCCATGCGTCCCCATACACTTTCCAAAACACACTCCATGCATCCCCCATACACTCTCCCATACCCCATAATGCACTACGTGTGTCCACCATACACTCTCCTATACCCCATAAAACACTCCATGCGTCCTCCATACACTCACCATAACACACTCCTCTACCCCAAAACGCACTCTATGCGACCGCTATAGCCCATAACACGCTCCATGCAATCAGCAGTCCTCTGTGCTCCTCGTTCTTCCGGGTCTCTCCATGCCCCGCCTACATACACCTCTCTGTACCTCCCCCCAGCACTCTCCAGCGTGTAGTAGCTCCGCCCTGACATGTGACTAACGAGTGACACTCCGCCCCTCTACTATACAACCCAATTACAGACTTCTGGAAAGTTTTCCTGTATGCGAATAAAGTTTTCCCTATACAAGCTCTTGCATTCTGGGAACTGTTGTTCGGAGCTGTGCCGGCCGCCTCTACACAGAGGAGGATCCGGACACGGAGGACTACAATTCCCAGAGTGCAGTGCGCAGCCCCGTCTTCTGTGGGGAGAGAGATCGGCCGGGAGAGAAGTCGGTGTGTCTGTGCCGGGATGGAGTCCGACCCTCTGCTGGGTCCTCTGCAGCGGAGTTGGTGTGCGGAGCCGGACTTCAGCGCCTCCCTGGAGAAGAACCACCGAGACCGGACCGGATCCGTTTCTTCTGGAGGGGGGGCCCGGAATGGGAATGGTGAGAGTGGCGTTGTGATCGGAGTGGGAAGTGTGAATGGAGGGGGGGGGGGATGGGATCGGAGGGGGGATGTGATTGGAGGGGGGAAATGGGATCGTAGGAGGGATAGGATTGAAGGAGGGGTGCGATCGGAGGGAGGGATGTGATTGGAGGGGGAAATGGGAATCGTAGGAGGGATAGGATTGAAGGGGGGGTGCGAACGGAGGGGGGGGATGTGATTGGAGGGGGAAATGGGATCGTAGGAGGGATAGGATTGGAGGGGGGATGTGATTGGAGGTTGGAGTGCGATTGGAGCAGGGTGGGGGGGATCAGAGGGCGGGATGCTATCGGACAGGAAAATCGGAGGGGGGCAATGTGATCAGATGGGGGGTGCAATCGGAAAGGGGGATGCGATCGGAAGGAGGGATGCGATCAGATGGGGGGGTGCGATCGGATGGGGTGATACGATCACATGAGGGGGGCGATGCAATCGGAGGGGGTGTGCGATTAGAGGGGGGTGATGGGATCGGAAGGGGGGGGGCGATCGGAGGGATGCGATGTGATAGGAGCGTGGGGGGTGATCGGAGGGAGGCGATGTGATAGGAGGGTGGGGGGCGATCGGAGGGGGTGTGATTGGGATGGGGGGGTATGTGTGATCGGAGGAAGTGTGATTCGGGGGGGAAGGGGGGTGATCGGAGGGCGTTATCCTGGAGAGATCAGCTACACCCGGCATGACGTTTCTATTAGCAGAACATCAGACGTGTTTTCTATTCTATACAATGATATCGGGATCTGTATACAGGACACTGACCAGCCAGAACATTATGACCACTGACAGGCGAAGGGAAGAACATTGATTATCTGGTTACAATGACATCTGAAAGTGGGCGGGATATAGTAGGCAGCAAGTGAACATGTTGTTCCTGAAGTTGATGTCTTGAAAGCAGAAAAAAATGGGCATCACAGTTTGTAGTGTATGGGGGTTGTGTATTTGCAGACTGGTCAGGGTGCTCATGCTGACCCAGCTCCACAGCCAATAGCCCCTACAATGGTCACATGAGCTTCAGAACTGGAGCACAGAGCAATGGAATAAGGTGGCTGGTCTGAAGAATCATGTTGGTGTTCTGACATCATGTGGATGGCCGGGTGTGTGTCACTTACCTGGGGAGGAGATGGCACTGGGATTCAGTATAGGAAGAAGGTAAGTCGGTGGGGGAAGGGTGATGCTTTTGGGCAGTGTTCTGCCTGGAAACCTTGGCTCCTGCCATTCATGTGGAAGTGACTTCATACAGACCACCTACCTAAACATTCAACTGACCGAGTCCACCCCTTCATGGAAACGTTATTCCCGGATAGCAGTGGCCTCTTTCAGCGGGAGAATGCTCCCCGCCACACTGCAAAATGGTTTGAAGGGCACAGTGAGGTTGAGGTGTTGACTTGGCCTCCAATTCTCCAGATCTCAGTCCAATCAAGTATCTGTGGGATGTGCTGGAAAAACAAGTCAGATCCACGGAGGACCCACCTCAGGACTTTCAGGACCTTTTACTGACGGCTTGGTGCCAGATACCACAACATACCTTCCGAGGTCTAGTGGGGTCATACTGCAAGGAGTCAGGGTTGTACAGGGTGGTAATAGGGAGCTAACCTGTATTAGGTTTGGTGGGGGGGGGGGGTCATAAAGTTGTGGCTGATTGCTGCGTGTGTATATGTGTGTGTGTGTGTGTATATATATATACACACACACAAACACACCTATATTTATTTTTTAATTGCTCATAAAAATAATTACACATAATGTACTTTTGATGCTGTTTTTTTTTTTTTTTACATTTTATTAGGGATTAAAAAAATATATATACATATAAATATATACAGTCAGGTCCATAAATATTGGGACATCAACACAATTCTAACATTTTTGGCTCTATACACCACCACAATGGATTTGAAATGAAACAAACAAGATGTGCTTTAACTGCAGACTGTCAGCTTTTATTTGAGGGTATTTACATCCAAATCAGGTGAACAGTGTAGGAATTACAACAGTTTGCATATGTGCCTCCCACTTGTTAAGGGACCAAAAGTAATGGGACAATTGGCTTCTCAGCTGTTCCATGGCCAGGTGTGTGTTATTCCTTCATTATCCCAATTACAATGAGCAGATAAAAGGTCCAGAGTTCATTTCAAGTGTGCTATTTGCATTTGGAATCTGTTGCTGTCAACTCTCAAGATGAGATCCAAAGAGCTGTCACTATCAGTGAAGCAAGCCATCATTAGGCTGAAAAAACAAACAAACCCATCAGAGAGATAGCAAAAACATTAGGTGTGGCCAAAACAACTGTTTGGAACATTCTTAAAAAGAAGGAACGCACCAGTGAGCTCAGCAACACCAAAAGACCCGGAAGACCACGGAAAACAACTGTGGTGGATGACCGAAGAATTCTTTCTCTTGTGAAGAAAACACCCTTCACAACAGTTGGCCAGATCAAGAACACTCTCCAGGAGGTAGGTGTATGTGTGTCAAAGTCACCAATCAAGAGAAGACTTCACCAGAGTGAATACAGAGGGTTCACCACAAGATGTAAACCATTGGTGAGCCTCAAAAACAGGAAGGCCAGATTAGAGTTTGCCAAATGACATCTAAAAAAGCCTTCACAGTTCTGGAACAACATCCTATGGACAGATGAGACCGAGATCAACTTGTACCAGAGTGATGGGAAGAGAAGAGTATGGAGAAGGAAAGGAACTGCTCATGATCCTAAGCATACCACCTCATCAGTGAAGCATGGTGGTGGTAGTGTCATGGTGTGGGCATGTATGGCTGCCAATGGGACTGGTTCTCTTGTATTTATTGATGATGTGACTGCTGACAGAAGCAGCAGGATGAATTCTGAAGTGTTTCGGGAATATTATCTGCTCATATTCAGCCAAATGCTTCACAACTCATTGGACGTCGCTTCACAGTGCAGATGGACAATGACCCAAAGCATACTGCAAAAGCAACCAAAGAGTTTTTTAAGGGAAAGAAGTGGAATGTTATGCAATGGCCAAGTCAATCACCTGACCTGAATCCGATTGAGCATGCATTTCACTTGCTGAAGACAAAACTGAAGGGAAAATGGCCCAAGAACAAGCAGGAACTGAAGACAGTTGCAGTAGAGGCCTGGCAGAGCATCACCAGGGATGAAACCCAGCATCTGGTGATGTCTATGCGTTCCAGACTTCAGGCTGTAATTGACTGCAAAGGATTTGCAAGTATTAAAAAGTGAAAGTTTGATTTATGATTATTATTCTGTCCCATTACTTTTGGTCCCTTAACAAGTGGGAGGCACATATGCAAACAGTTGTAATTCCTACACTGTTCACCTGATGTGGATGTAAATACCCTCAAATTAAAGCTGACAGTCTGCAGTTAAAGCACATCTTGTTCGTTTCATTTCAAATCCATTGTGGTGGTGTATAGAGCCAAAAATGTTAGAATTGTGTAGATGTCCCAATATTTATGGACCTGACTGTGTATATATATATATATATATATATATATATATATATATATATATATATATATTAGTAGGAAGAGCTACACAATTTGAAGTTTTTTTTTTTTTTAGTATATTTTTATTTTTTAATTGCTCATAAAAAATATCACATAATGTACTTTTGAGGCTGTTTTTTTTTTTTACATTTTATTAGGGATTAAAAAAAATAAATTTATATATATATATATATATAATGCCCGTGGCTATCATTCTTTCCTGCATCCCCTGTAAATTGCTGAACTAAAGAGAACGGCTTGGTTGTTGTGGCGTCCTATAAACTTCCTATAACAGGGATTGTTCCTAGCTATATATTAAAAAGGCTTTAAAGTGGTTGTTAAGGATCCTTTTCTTCTTTTTTTTCTTTCATACTAAGCATGTCCTACTTGCCTTCTCTGTGCAAAGTGCTGGGTCCTCACTGGATTTGATTGACAGCAGCAGGGGCCAATGGCTCCCCCTGCTGTCTCTGAGCCGGTGAGGAGGGAGAGAGACCAGAACCGCTGGATCAGGATAGGACTCAGGTAGGTATAAGGGGCAGGGTGAGCGGGCAATACAACTACTGCAACTTTTATCTTTTCTTTTTTTTTTTAGTTCAATGCAGGGAAAACATGTCCTGCGTTTAGAACCACTTTAAGTACAATTGTTTCCCCCCCCCCCAGCCAAGGTCTCACCCCCCCATCCAGTAATCTTCACAGCACAGCCCCCCTGCAGAGCCACCCATCCTTTCCTCTAGAAGTGGTCGCTCTGTGCTGCAGGTTTGTTCTGCAGCCCCATACATTCCTATGTAGAAGTCGCACTCATGGCAGCCTCTAGCAGCCCCTCACAGTACTGTTTTCCCATAGGGATGAGTGGAAAAATACTGATCGCTTGGCTGCCAATAACGCGGACTATGGCACATGACACATATACAGTAGCGTAGTTCATGCAGTTTTGGGACAGATGGATCCACACCCATCCTATTATCATGTGACAGTGTTCATGACATTCCTGGCTGGTGGCCGATTACTAATTACATACAAATGCTGAATCATGACTTCCACATGAGCACAGCTGTCATCAATGTAATATCATTATAATGTACACTGAGGGGGCTCATCGAGGGACTGCACAGCACTGCCAATGTCCCACCAATCAGAGAGAGTGACTGGGTCACAGATCTGTCTGGTTCTCCACATATGCTGCTTGTTCTCTAGATATTGATGGCTAACTCCAGTCCAATCAATGATTTTAGATTTGGATTCAGTGTGTAAGGCCTGATATATTTATGTGTACACGCATGTGAGAGCCGTGTTTGCCCACACGGGGATTTACAGGTGCATCCCTGTTTAGCGCTTCCACAGATGCAGCCACTTCTCCCAATATAAGAGCCAATCAGGTCCCTGAATGGAGACAACTACAGGGCTGTCACAGGCTCTCTTCGAATGTCCCACTATTCCCACCCTTATGGCCCAGCTCCTCCAATCATAGAAGCCGTACTACATCATCTATGACTGAAACGTGATCTATGAATGGAGGGTCTGGACCTATCAATCATCTGCCTGTTCTCCATTTATAGATCCTCCACCATTCATAGAAGCTGTCATATGACTTCCGTGAATGGAGCAGCTGGGCAATAGGGGGGGGTTTAGTTGGGCATTTGAAGAGAGCCGGTGACAGCCTGTTAGTTGTATTAACCCCTGCCACACTGGACGATTCCAGGGTTTGGGGGGCACGGACAGTGGAGGATTTCTACCAAAAGAAGAATTAGCACAAGGGACACTGTAAGTTATGTCCCTTGTGCTGATTTTTTCTTTTTCTTTTTAGCTGCACTTGGGCTTTAATAAATATAATGATAATATTTAATAGGTGATAATTTAACTGCCCCAGCATATTTCTCTTTCTATCGATGTTCTAGTTCCGGATTACAGTAATTGTCAGTAGTGGTCCAATACGGATTTTACATAGACGGTAACTTTTTTTTTTTTTTAATCTTTCCAGGTGCTGTGTGTGATCATCTGTATTTAAAACAAGCAGTTGTGTTTATTGAAGATGCAATCCAGGTAAGAATAGGAACATAAAATATACTCCTATATAATGCACAGATTGTGGTTCCTAGTTTGGGTCTATTTGGCATCTCTCTGATCGCTGTATTCAGGTTTATTCAGTAAAGCACAGTGTCGGCTGTAATCTCTTTTCTATGGTCAACTCAATTATACATCATCATGTCGGCAGCCCATTGATCGTGGCCATGTGACAGGTCCCTGCACCGTCAACCCCCCCCCCCCCCCCGCGCCTCTTAGCTGCAGCCCCCCCTCTTCCCTCCTCCTCCCTCTCCCCCCCTTCCCCCCTCCTTCTCCTCCCCCCCTTCCCCCCTCCTTCTCCTCCCCCCCTTCCCCCCTCCTTCTCCTCCCCCTCTTCCCCCCTCCTCCCCTCCCCTTCTCCTTCCTCCTCTCTCCTCCCCCCTCCTCCTCCCTCCTCCTCCTCCCTTTCCATTCCACCCCCCCTTCCATATAAGCCTGTATATGTATTTGCATGACATCTTTTAAAGGCATAGTTCACTTTTTGGGAAAATCGAATAAATGCACCCATGTTAAAAATTTTTAAATAAAGTTCATTGAAACCTGCAGAGCATGGCCGCCACAATCTGTTTATTGCGGGTGCAGCACACAGGCTCCTGGATTGCTTACATCCCAGCCCCAGGTCTGTCTGGATGTCTGCACATCCCATTGTGGGACTGCAGGAAAATATCAATGGATTACAAGTATAGTGACACCACCACATAGTGCTGGATCTACATCTTTGAGTTCCTCTGCTGTGGTTGCAGATGGGACTTGTAGACTTTTCATTCTCAGGTCCCAGATCTGTGAATGGATCATGTGGCTTCATTAGCAGGGCCATACACAGCTGTGCCAAAATCAAACAGACAGAAGGCTGAAGGTAACAGCAAAAACAACAAAAAGACAAAGTACACATGTCCCTAGTGCGATCAGTCCTTTAATAATGATCCATATTCCAGTCCATACAGTCACGTTAGAAGATCCTGTGCAAGTCGATCCAAACCGCAGATCTCCGTGAGGAACTCTCGTGCCTTGTTCCTCCTTATGCATCCACACTTGTCTGGGGGTACCCAGGGCACTTGAAGTGTCCTATCCAAAGTGTGACAGCAGTGGGGCAGAGGGAAGACCGAAACACCAGTTCACTCTTCAGTGACGGCTTGCTCAAGGTGCCGGAGGTCCTGCATGTGTGCAGAGCTATGGACAGAGCTGGCGCTGCTAGCGAGGAGAGATGATGGAGGCCACGGGTGAATCGCTGATGCTTGTTGCTGGGAAAATACATTTTGGAGGGCGTGGCTCCTTTTTTCATGTCTTTTTTTTTTTTTTTTTTTTTCCAAGACCTGGAAGAGGAGTCCATGCCTCCAAAATGTGAGATTCTTAGTACTGTATTTATTGCACTTGGAAACACAATCACTGGATATTTTTTTCTTTTGGTTGTTTTTTTTTTTTTTTTGTGCAGGTAGAAGCACCCTGCGTTTCTGGTTACATGGGGTGTGGTTTCGGGATGGGGAGGGGAATGCGTCCATGTCTTATGTGACACCCTAACTGTCTCTGTAATATGAAATCTGCTCAGAACTTTTAGAACTTTATTGAATGGTGTTGCTGCCACTGATGTATGGCATATGTCTGCAGCAGCAGGGGGATTTACACACACACTCCCAGTGGCTGTCGCATGTATCTCTGACAAGCCAACTTTCGGCTGTCTGGTGGAAGCGATCTGGCGGATGTACAGCTGACGGATCACTTTCATAGGCCCCCGTAATACACTGACCGAATCCCCTACCACTCCCACTGTGTTTCCCGGGCTCCAGTATCCCACCTGTGAGCCTCAAGGCATGATCTGCTCTTCATTGAAGGGCAGGGGAGACCTCAGGGGTCTAATTGCCAGGCTTCTTTTGCAGGGAACCAACCCGAAACATTTTAAGATGATGAGAAAGATGACAGCAGTGAGTGGTGATAAGAATGTGTGCTTTTGTATCGGTGGGATGGGAATGATTTGTTCGTTTTAATTTCTGACCTGGCTGTGTTCTTTCTGTTCGCAGTATCGCTCCATAGACCATCGTGTTGATCTGTATTCTCTGCGGCTCTATCGCTGGTATTATTCTGATCTGTGCCAGTGGTAAGTAAGCTCTTGTTTTTCATTTATTGCTGCATAAAACCTTGTTGTGTGTTGGCTATAGACAATACATTGTACACAATCCTTCCATGTCCCCTTCTCCATTATTCCCTGGCATCCTCTGTGGGCTGTATGTTCCAGCACAGTAATAAGGGTTTTAGGGGAATCTTCACACAAAATCATTTTTTTTCTATTGTTTTTGCAAGTGGAAGCATTAGGACATCTGTTTAGTTTCTATTCATATTTGTGGAGGAAATTTCACTTCTTGTTCCCATAACCACATAGGAAGTGGGGAGGATAAAGCAGGGTATACACGTGTCGAAATTTGTCCTGTTCAGCAAGAACTGAGCAAATCTCAGCAAATCTCAGTATGTGTGTATCCCTCACATGTTTGGATGCTGGGATCTGGGAGGTTTTTTTTTTGTTCATCCCCAGTTGGATGAAAAAAACAAAACTCTGCAGGCATACCTAGCCGACGTTTACACTATAAGTACAGCAAAAAAAAAAAAAAAAAGAACACGGGGTTCTAACACTTCACTTTTTATGAATAAAGTGGTTTTATTTGCTGATGCGTACCTAGAGAGGTTCCACTTGCTTCCTGTTCCTTTGAGCACGCAGGGAGGAGTAATCTCCCCTGCAGGGGGCACAGACAGAGATCCTAACTGCATCCCACCTTATTTAAAACTAGAAAAAAAGGTTTTGGCAGGAGTAACACTTTTTCCTAGTTTAAAATAGTTAAAAGATGCCTTTTAATTACCTTCCTTGTTCCTGTCCACCTCCCATATCCACACCAGTGAAAATCCTAGTACTTCTGGGTATAGAAACTCATGGCTATACCCCCTACTTTCCCATAATGCATTACTTGCTGTCATTGCTTGCTGTCATGAGCAAGTCACCAGTCTCGAATCCTGTCACATGGAGGCAATCCTGGCAGGCTTGTATTTGCATAGGGTCTGCAGTGCAAAACGCGACAGTGGATTGGATCACCAAGCCATCCTCTGTGTGACCTCCTGTAGGTGGTGGTGGGCAGGAGGAGCAGAGTGGACACGGTTCTAGAATGACAGGAAAACTTCCCTGAAGGTGGTGGGTCGGCAGGGAGATACTAGAGACTATAGAGGGTGTAGGTGGCACGGAGGGAGATGCTAGAGGGGCTATAATCTGAAGGTGGCAGGCAGAGAGACTCTGAAGGGGCTATAGACTGTATGAAGGTAGCAGGGAGAGGCTAGAGGTGCTGCAATGGTAAAAGACACTGCTCAAAAAAAATTAAAGGAACACTTATTAAACAGAGTATAGCATCTAGTCAATTAAACTCCTGGGATATTGATCTGGTCAGGTAAGTAGCAGAGGGGGTTGTTAATCAGTTTCAGCTGCTTTGGCGTTAATGAAATGAACAACAGATGTACAGTGGGGATCGAAAGTTTGGGCACCCCAGCTAAAAATTTGTAATAATGTGCATAAAGAAGCCAAGGAAAGATGGAAAAATCTCCAAAAGGCATCAAATTACAGATTAGACATTCTTATAATATGTCAACAAAAGTTAGATTTTATTTCCATCATTTACACTTTCAAAATAACAGAAAATAAAAAAATGGCGTCTGCAAAAGTTTGGGCACCCTGCAGAATTTATAGCATGCACTGCCCCCTTTGCAAAGCAGGACCTGCCAGTGTCGTGGATTGTTCTCAATCATTGTCTGGGAAGACAAGGTGATGTCAATCTCAAAGGTTTTAAATGCCCAGACTCATCTGACCTTGCCCCAACAATCGGCACCATGGGTTCTTCTAAGCAGTTGTCTAGAAAACTGAAACTGAAAATAGTTGACGCTCACAAAGCTGGAGAAGGCTATAAGAAGATAGCAAAGCGTTTTCAGATGTCAATATCCTCTGTTCGGAATGTAATTAAGAAATGGCAGTCATCAGGAACAGTGGAAGTTAAAGCAAGATCTGGAACACCAAGAAAAATATCAGACAGAACAGCTCGCAGGATTGTGAGAAAAACAATTCAAAACCCACGTTTGACTGCACGATCCCTCCAGAAAGATCTGGCAGACACTGGAGTTGTGGTACACTATTCCACTATAAAGAGATACTTGTACAAATATGGTCTTCATGGAAGAGTCATCAGAAGAAAACCTCTTCTACGTCCTCACCACAAAAATCATCATTTGAACTTTGCAAATGAATATATAGACAAGCCTGATGCATTTTGGAAACAAGTTCTGTGGACCGATGAGGTTAAAATTGAACTTTTTGGCCGGAATGAGCAAAGGTACGTTTGGAGAAGAAGGGACACAGAATTTAATGAAAAGAACCTGTGTCCAACTGTTAAGCATGGGGTTGGATCAATCATGCTTTGGGGTTGTGTTGCAGCCAGTGGCACAGGGAACATCTCACGAGTAGAAAGAAACATGGATTCAATAAAATTTCAGCAAATTTTGGATGGTAACTTGATGCCATCTGTGAAAAAGCTGAAGTTAAAGAGAGGATGGCTTCTACAAATGGATAATGATCCTAAACACACCTCGAAATCCACGGGGGATTACATCAAGAGGCGTAAACTGAAGGTTTTGCCATGGCCTTCACAATCTCCTGACCTCAACATAATTGAAAATCTATGGATAGACCTTAAAAGAGCAGTGCGTGACAGACAGCCCAGAAATCTCAAAGAACTGGAAGACTTTTGTAAGGAAGAATGGGCAAAGATATCTCAAACAAGAATTGAAAGACTCTTGGCTGGCTACAAAAAGCGTTTACAAGCTGTGATACTTTCCAGAGGGGGCAGTACAAGATATTAACTCTGCAGGGTGCCCAAACTTTTGCAGACGCCATTTTTTTGTTTTCTGTTATTTTGAAAGTGTAAATGATAGAAATAAAATCTAACTTTTGTTGACATATTATAAGAATGTCTAATCTGTAATTTGATGCCTTTTGGAGATTTTTCCATCTTTCCTTGGCTTCTTTATGCACATTAATACAAATTTTTAGCTGGGGTGCCCAAACTTTCGATCCCCACTGTACTAGAAGGGTAACAAAGAGATAACCTCCAAAGCAGATATGGTTTTACAGGTGGAGGCCACTGACATTTTTTCCCGAATCATCTTTTCTGACTGTTTTTCACTAGTTTTGTATTTGGCTAGGGTCACTGTCACTACTGGTAGCATGAGGCGATACCTGGACCCTACAGAGGTTGCACAGGCAGTCCAACTCCTCCAGGATGGCACATCAATATGTGCCATTGCCAGAAGGTTTGCTGTGTCTCCCAGCACAGTCTCAAGAGCATGGAGGAGATTCCAGGAGACAGGCAGTTACTCTAGGAGAGCTGGACAGGGCCGTAGAAGGTCCTTAACCCATCAGCAGGACCGGTATCTGCTCCTTTGTGCAAGGAGGAACAGTATGAGCACTGCCAGAGCCCTACAAAATGACCTCCAGCAGGCCACTGGTGTGAATGTCTCTGACCAATCAGAAACAGACTTCATGAGGGTGGCCTGAGGGCCCAATGTCCTCTAGTAGGCCCTGTGCTCATTGCCCAGCACCATAGAGCCAATTGGCATTTGCCATTGAACACCAGAATTGGCAGGTCCACCACTGGCGTCCTGTGCTTTTCACATATGAGATCAGGTTCACCTTGAGCACATGTGACAGACATGAAAGGGTCTGGAGAAGCCATGGAGAAAGTTATGCTGCCTGTAACATCATCCAGCATGACTGTTTTGGTGGTGGGTCAGTGATGGTCTGGGGAGGCATATCCATGGAGGGACACACAGACCTCTACAGGCTAGACAATGGCACCCTGACTGCCATTAGGTATCGGGATGAAATCCTTGGACCCATTGTCAGACCCTACGCTGGTGCAGTGGGTTCTGGGTTCCTCCTGGTGCACGACAATGCCCGGCCTCTTGTGGCAAGAGTATGCAGGCAGTTCCTGAAGGATGAAGGAATTGATACCATTCAATGGCTCTACACTCTCTTGACCTAAATCCAATAGAACAACTCTGGGATATCATGTTTCGGTCCATCCGACACCACCAGGTTACACCTCAGACTGTCCAGTAGCTCAGTGATGCCCTGGTCCAGATCTGGGAGGAAATACCCCAGGACACCATCCGTCGTCTCATTAGGAGCATGCCCCGATGTTGTCAGGCATGCATACAAGCACGTGGGGGCCATACAGACTACTGAGGACCATTCTGAGTTGCTGCAATGAAATTTAAGCAAAATGGACTCACCTGCTGCATCATTTTTTCACTTGGATTTTCGAAGTGTCTTTGAATTCAGTCCTCTGTAGGATGATAATTTTCATTTCCATCAAACAATGGGGCATCCTTACATTCCTAACACATTATCCAGTCCATATCAGTATAGATATCCAGCTGGGTATTTTTCCCTATAGAGATCTGATGTGTTTTCAAAGTGTTCATTTCATTTTTTTGAGCAGTGTATTTCCATTTGCTGGTTATAGCTGTCAAAAGACTTTTAACTTGGCTTTTAACTCTTTTTTTATTTGATACAAAATGGGATATTTCCAGTAATTGGCTTCTAAATCCCTGTAGTGCAGTCCATGGTTGAAGGTGCAACTGCCTTTGCTGCCCGTCCTTGGATTTTAATTTGAAATATTGGAAGCAAAGCCTCTGAAGGTGTTTTCTACATACGGGGATGGTTGGGGGGATGGCTGGGAACATTTGACTTTTATCTATTCCCTCCAATGAATAACACATCTCTGCTGTAAAGTTGTATTTCTTTATTTTATGATCAATTATTGCTTACTTTTTAAGGATCCTAAATGTGACCATATTTGTGAATTTGGCTCTTGCGTTTATTGAGAAGCCCTCATCTCTAACTGTAACATCAGATGTGCGTTACCGCAAAGCAGCATGGGAGCCGCCCTGCGGACTGACGGAAAGTGTGGAATTTGTGACTTTTCTTATATTCATTACTGACCTTTCTGTAAAGGTAATAACTATTACTGGCTGGCTGACCTAGAATTTATATGTACTTTTACATTTAGAGTTTTAGAGCAAAAAAAGGCTATTAAGGCCGGTTCACCCCATGCCCACATTTGTATCGCACAGCTGTGCATTGCTGTGCGATTCAACCCACATGCAGAACACACTGTTTTTGCGATCTGTAGCGGGTGTCAATAGAAATGTAACTACATCCAAAATGCAGGTCACAAACACAGTGCTGCACCAGTTTGCGTGGTACTTTTGTACCATGTGATCTGGTTACAATGGGGTTTATTTACTAAAGCTGGGGAGTGCAAAATCAGGCTCACTTCTGCGTAGATATCAGCTTTCAGGTTTTATTGCCAAACCTTAATTGAAGAAGGTTAGAAGCTGATTGGTTTCTATGCAGAAGTGAGCCTGATTTTGCACTCCC
The DNA here is from genome assembly GCF_062004578.1 of Staurois parvus. Classification (NCBI taxonomy): domain Eukaryota; kingdom Metazoa; phylum Chordata; class Amphibia; order Anura; family Ranidae; genus Staurois; species Staurois parvus. Next base: position 1,352,735 of record NW_028318146.1, read on the forward strand.
CAGCTTTAGTATATAAACCCCAGCGTGTTTTAAAAAGTAGTGCATGTACTACTTTTAGCGCAGTGCAGTGGGACTTTAGTCCATTCAAAATGAATGTGCTTGAATTTGCACCGCACATAGCTGCATGTGAATCGCACAGGAATGCGCAGCACGTTCCTGTGCGATTCAGCTCTGGGCATGGTGTGAACCGGCCCTTAACGTGAACCTGCCATCAAACTGAAAGTCTAATAAAGTGAATGTTCAACTTTAGCAACTTTGAACAAAAATTCCTCTCTTTGCAGTTCCAGATTCCTTGGTACATACCAGCCATCCTCATTTTAAAATGCTGCTCTTGCTTCCCTTTACATATGCAGCGATGGGGGTCCTTTTCACAGAAACAGCTGGTTTCTCCATCCTGCTGTTTGCAGAACAGGCTGCATGCTAACTGTGTGTACCCCATAGTGGGCGCACACAGGCAGCATGGGTACTACAAGGTTCAGTCTGCATGCATGTGCAGTGCGCAGTCTCATTTTCTAGTTGCATCAGCTGAGCTCAGGCATTAAAGGGGTTCTAAAGCCTCCAGGCTTTTTACCTTCTATGTAACAATGCCCCCCTGCCCCCTTTACCAGAGCATCCAGAAGAAGAGGGTCAGGGCCACTCTGTGCAATTCACAGAGCAGGTAAGTATAGACATGTTTGTTATTTAAAAAAAAAAACATTTACAGCCACTGTAAAAAATTATGGAGTTACCTATTTGGTAATCCCGGTGTCTGCTCTTCTGGGAAGGTTTTCCACAAGATTTTGGAGTGTGTCATTGGGAATTTGTGCCTATTAGGTCAAAAGAGCATGTGGAAGGTCAGGTAGGGATGTTGGATGAGAAGACCAGGCTCACAATGACCATTACAGTTCATCCCCAAGGTGTTCAGTAAGGGCTCTGTACAGGACACTCCAGGGTTTCTCCACACCTTGTCACACCAGGTCTACATGGAGCTGACTTTGTTCACAGTCTTTGTGGAACAGAAAAGGGCCTTCCCCAAACTGTTACCGCAAAGCTGGAAGAACACAATGGTCTAAAACAGGCTTTCTCAACCAGGATGCCCAGGGACCCTGGTGTGCCTTCAGGCTTCTTCAGGGGTGCCTTGGCAAAATGCCCAAAAATTGTATACAAGCTAGTAGGTAGATCAATCCTGCCTTTAGTACACAAAGCCACAGGTTTTCATTGTGTACTTTTATGACCTTCTAGCTGCCTGCATCCTAACAACCAATGACATCAGTTGATAAGGAGGATGTGGGTGCATTCTTTTTATTATTATACAGTATTTATATAGCGCCAATAGTTCGCTCAGCGCTGCACATTACAATGGGAGACAATACATGAGACAGTACAATAACAATACAATGCGATACACGAGGGGTTCGAGGGCCCTGCTCCTTGGAGCTTACAATCTAGGAGGGAGGGGATAGTGGTATGGGAGGAAGAGCTGTGGGGGATGGAGTGGTAGGAAGAGTGGAGGAGATCGGCAATTAGCAGGGGGCAGGGTAGGCTTCCCTGAAGAGATGGGTTTTCAGGGTGTGCCTAAAGGAGAGGAGAGTAGGTGATAGTCTGATGTATTGGGGTAGGGAGTTCCAGAGGATGGGTGATGTCCTGGAGGTGGGCATGGGAGGAGACCAGGGAACTAGAGAGAAGGAGGTCTTGTGAGGAGTGGAGAGTGCGTTTTGGGTGGTATTTGGATATTAGGTCAGTGATGTAGTTTGGGGCAGTATTATGGACAGCTTTGTACATCAGTCTTAGCATTTTGAATTTGATCCGTTGCGCAATCGGAAGCCAGTGGAGGGATTGGCAGAGGGGGGTGGTGGAAACGGAGCGGTTGGAAAGGTGGATGAGTCTGGCTGCCGTATTCAGGATCGACTGAACCGGGGATAGCCTGTGGTGAGGGAGGCCAGTGAGGAGGGAGTTGCATGGACCTCATCCTTGCTTAGACCTCTCCGTCAACACTGGAGTCACATTAGCAGAGTGAAGGAGAGAAACACAGAGGCACACTGGAATACTAGTCAGTATCCGTGTGCAAAGGTGTATTTGCTTTGGAAGAATAAATCACATCTAACGTTGGGTGTACTGGATGTGTGTAGAATATTTTTTTACATTTTATAATGGGGTGCCTTGAGATTGTGCAGAATTTTCAGGGGTGCCTTGAGATTATCCATGATTTGAAAGGGTGCCTTGACTGGAAAAAGGTTGAGAAACACTGGTTTAAAATGTCTTTGTATGCTGGAACATTAAAGCCGAATTAAACTCCTTTTTTTCACTTTCACCCTCCAGCAAGCTTCTGTTCACCTAATGTAACCAGGGCTCATATTCTGCCCAGCGCCCCCATCTGTAGATCTTGCCAAAATTGTGCGCAACTGTCACTCGCTCATGCATCTTTTCACTCTAATTCCTGGCACAAAGACCACGCCCAGCATATTTCTAAACAGTCCTGCTCCAGGTCCGTCCACCTCTCTCTGCCCAAATCCCGGCTGCCAGTTCTCCACTGTAAACTTCAGGCATGGAGAAAATCGGATGACCACATGATCAATAAACAAAATTAACTTTAATTGTAGACTCTTCATAAATGAATGACAATGCAGCAGGATGAACAAGACTACCCTAGTGTGGGCGGCACAGTGGCTTAGTGGTTAGAACGTCTGCCTTGCAGTAAATTGGTCATGGGTTTGATTCCCAACCATAGCGCCTCCTGCATGGAGTTTGCATTATCTCACTGTGCTTGCGTGGATTTCCTCCGGGTCTCTGGTTTCCTCCCATACTCCAAAGACATGCTGGTAGGTTAATTGGCTCCTGTGTAAATTGTCCCTAGTATGTGTATGTATGAATGTGAGTTAGGGACCTTAGATTGTACGCCCCTTGAGGGTTAGGGACTGATGTGAATGTACAATATATATGTAAAGCGCTGCGTAAATGGACGGCGCTATATAAGTACCTGAAATAAATAAATAAATAGCGTGTTTTATGCCAAACAATGCTTACTCTTAGAGAGAGCGCTGGTTGGCATAAACCATGTTAGGGGTAGTCTTCCATCCTGCTGCATTGTCATTGATTTTATAGAGTCTACAATACAGGAGGTCATTTTGTTTACCGATTGCAGTGCAGTCATCCAATTTTTCTTCATGCGGGGCAAAAGATTTACAGATTTAGCTTCTGAACATTCTTATATTGATTGATTACCTCGATTTAGATTTCTCGACATGGTTGTGCATTTTAATGGCAGAGTTGGGACGGGTTTTATTCCGCTGTAACCGTATCCATTGCTGAAAATAAAATCTGACCATAGTGTCGGTGTGATGGCCAGGTGTCCATAGACTTTTGTCCATATGGTGTATATATGTTTTGTTTTTTTAAAAGACAAAGATTTATTCCATGTATGTTTCTTTTTAGAGTTATCTAATCGGCTGGAATGAGTTTATGAAGAATAAGTGGCTGCTGTGTTACATCCTGGTGCTCTCAGTTTCCGTTGTAGATTGGACGGTGTCTTTATGCTTCGTGTGCAGAGAGGTAATGGACATACAAACTGCAGCAACGTTTAATTTTTTTTTTCTCTTGAATCTTATTATTTTGGGTTTTTTTCCAAGTTGACCTCCAGACAAACTGCTAAATACATATTTGGGATACATACACAGAAGATGATTTGTATCTGTCGGGTGCAGAAGTTTATGCAGCCCTGCCAGACAGTGGAGTTAGGTCGTTGTGTTGACATTCATGTACTACAGCAAAGCACTACTGCTTTGTCACCTCTCTGGCCATCTATAGTCACCACTTCAGCGATGTCTCCATGAAGAATCTTTCAATCTAGACCAGTGTTTCTCAACCTTTTTTCAGTCAGGGCACCCTTTAAAATTACGGACAGTCCCGAGGCACCCCATTTTAACATTTGAAAAACTATTCTAACAGTTTTATATAAGGCAGCAACATCCACACATGTAGGACACCCAACATTAGAGGTAGTTTACTCTTGCAAAGCAAATACACTTCTGCACACTGGTGCTGAGTGTTACACTTCCCCCTCAGTTTTCTCCATCACTGAGCTAATATGACCCCATCGCTGATGGAAAGGGGCAGGGGAGGGTCAAAAAAGGATGGGGTGCAGGTAGCTGACATCCTCCTTATCAAATGATGATGTCATTGCTTCTTAGGACTCCAGCGGCTCTCAGGTCATAATGGTGCACAAGGAAAACCTGTAAGTAAAAGGCAAACTTGTCCACCCGCTGACTTGTATACAAGTTTTGGGCAATTTTTAGAAATGTTTGCCAAAGCACCCCTTAAGGAACCTCAAGGCACCCCAGGGTGCCTGGGCCCCCTGATTGAGAAAGGCTGTTCTAGAGTATCTGAAGCACATTGGTATTTTTGGGCACACTGTTATGTTCTAGCAATAGAATGGTTGATTGACAACTCTTGATTGAATTGATCTTGATTGAATAATGCCATGTCCTTTGTGTTTGGGATTTATCATTCTCAGGGAGTGAGAATTAGAAGACTCCTGCGGCCTTTCTTTCTTCTCCAGAATTCATCCCTCATGAAAAAAACTCTGAAGTGCATTAAGAGAACCCTGCCGGAGATGGGGAGGTAACAAAACCACACATTGCTTTCCTACTCTACTCCTAAAGTATACAGTATATAAAGCCAAAACTTTTCTTTTTGCCTTTCCATAGAGTAGGAAGTGTTAAAGCCTCTGTCTGGTTTTTATTGTCTGTGTCTTCCCCCTGTCTTTAACAGGAATACTGTAGAGGGGAAATCTTGCAATATTTTCTCCTTTATTGCAGAGATATTCTCTTACTTCCTGCTGTGTTTTTAGGAAAGGAAGCGAAGAGAAATCCACCTGATAGGACACAGACAGGTAAAAAACTGATGGGGGGCCTTAACCAATTCTGTGTTTATCCCAAACTTAAAAAAAAACAAAAAACTTTACGCACACCTTAATCTGATTGTTTGATAGTTTGCAGCCTACTAGTCCTTTTTTTTTCTTTAATTTTGATCTTGCTAGAAATGCAGTCTTTGTCACTTCCTATTGTGAAGCAAAAACATCTTCTCTTTCTTATGTAAACTACTAATCCCATCATCCCTAATGTAATGGAGATGAGCAAAGGCAGACATGTTTGTAGCCCAGCTTGGGTGGCAACCATGGCTCTCTCCATAGATACAGTGAAGAAAAAAATGTAGCTACTATGTATGTTATTTGCAAGACTACCAGATGAAAATGGGGGGGGGGGGGGGATACTAAGGCAGCCAATGCATCTAAGGGCCAGTAAGCTGCAATGTATTACATTTTTAGTTTTGTGTTCAGATACCCTTTACTGTTCTACACCTATATTATGGGTAAAAGGATGGAGCTTAGCAGAAAGGGAGCATGGCTTCAAGAACTGTGAGTTTTGATGTTGCTCAGCATTGCGAATGTGCTAGGGATGGTATCCATGGGTCACTGTAGTGGAACTAAATGCATATATTTAAAATATACCCTTTTTTACAGTATTTTGTAGAAATAAAAACAATTAGTAACAAGGTGTTGGTTATATCAAAAGGAGGATTTTTCAGTGAAAGTGGGGTCTTAAAGTTTTACCTCTTCTTTTAATTCATAGTTCATAGTACTCCCTGGCTTGTCGAGACTCTGCTGAAATCTTAAAAAAGCGTTTTTATCCACTTCCTGACTGGCCGTTGTATATAAACGGCCGGACGGTGGCACTGCAGGGTCGGGTGGCTGTTTATAAACGGCCTCCCCGCACACTGCTTGTGCGCGCTCCCTGGGAGGGTGCAGCACCGCGATCCGGTGCCCGCTGTGTCCTCCGGACACAGTGAAACACCGATCGTCGGACGGGACCTCTGTACGAGGTCCCGATCATGTGATTACTGATTGGCCAATCAGTAATCACATGCAAAGTAGTAAGCAAGATGTCACTTGTGACATCATTGCTTACTACGTGTGAAATCTGTGAATGATCACAGAGGTCACATGGTACAAGGCTATTCACAAAAGCCTTGTGCCATGTGACAGGCTGTGACCAATCACAGCTCACTCAGTACTTCTCAATGAGTGCAAGAATGCACACAGAGAGAAAAAGAAATGATTGCTTTTACATCCTATATGGGTATAAAAGCAATCAGTGTAAAAAAAAAAAAAAAAATCTTCATCACCCCCCACAAGTAGTACAGTGTCACCATGGGGACACTGTACTGCTAAGGTGACAGTATGTAAAAAAAAATAAAAATAAAAAATAATAATATAAAAAAAATAAAATAAAAATGTAAAAAAAAATGTTTAAAAATTATAATTTTTGGTTATAAACTAATTTGGATTTTTTTTTTACTAAAAAGATAATGGAATAAATTTTGGCTAAGATTTATGATGAAATATTATTTATTTGCAAAATTTTATAAAAAAAAACACTTTTTTTCAAAATTTTTGGACATTTCATTTACATAGCAAAAAAAATACAAATCCCAGTGGTGAATAAATATCACCAAAATAAAGCTTTATCTGTCTCAAAAAAATGGTAAAAAATTCATTTGGGTACAGTGTTGCATGACCGCGCAATTGTCATTCAAAGTGTGAGCGCTAAAAGCTGAAAATTGCCCTGGTCAGGAAGGGGGTAAAAGTGTCCGGTCTGGAAGTGGTTAAAGACCCAGGACAAAAAGGATATATCTCACTTAAAAACCATCAAAACATTTTTCCATACCACTTTTTTGACTAGACCTTTCATGGCTAAAGCTGGCTATACTTAGATTGAAATTTGTCCGGTTCTGCAGGGACTGGCCGAATTTGGATCCATGTATATGGGCAGGCTGGTTGGACACAAGTCAGTCTATCGATTGGCTTGTGTAAAACTAGCCTGTCAGGTTTTTCTGGAACTATAAACAGCAACACTGATCATTGTATTCTGACAGTGGGGAAGGCTCCTCACTGTCAAAATACAATGCAACAATGGGATTCTTTTTTTCTCAAACTTCTAGTTGAATAGAAAACATGATCAGTGTATGGGCTGCTTAAAAGTTATTGATGTATCCTTCCAACTAAATGAACATACTGCTGTACTCAAAATCCACCTACAGAGGGAGCTAAAGTTCCCTGTTAAACTGCAGCCCCTTATCCTGGAGACTGACCCTCCAGGTCAGGTAGGTTATAATGCTTTTTAACCATTTCAATACCGGGCACTTTACCCCCTTCCTGCCCAGGCCATTTTTCAGGTTTCAGCGCTCTCACACTTTGAATGACAATTGCGCGGTCATACAACATTGTACCCAAACTAAAATTTTATAATTTTCTTCACACAACTAGAGCTTTCTTTTGGTGGTATTTAATCACCACTGGGGTTTTTATTTTTTGCTAAATTAACAAAAAAAGACCAAAAATTTTGAAAAAAAAACACGTTTTTCTTTGTTTCTGTTATAAAAGTTTGCAAATAAATAATTGTTCTTCATACATTTAGGCCGAGATGTATTCTGCTACATGTCTTTGGTGAAAATAACCCAAATTAGGATGTATTTTTTAGTTTGTAGGAAAGTTATAGAGTTCACAAACTATGGTATAGATCTGAATATTGATCAATCCTGAAGTACTGACAGCCAATCTAATTTCTTGAGGTCCAAGAATGTCAGAACAGTACAGATATCCCCCAAATGACCCCTTTTTGCAGAGTAGACAGTCCGACGTACTTCATAAGAGGCATGGCGAGTTTTTTGAAGTTGTATTTTTTTTGTCATAATTTTTCGGAAAAAGAAAAAATAGAAAAAAATTATTTTCACTATTTTTTTTTTACATACTGTCACCAGTGCAGTACAGCGTCATCATATAACTGGCATGGCGGTGATCAGGGACACTGACTGGTGACAGTGTGAAAAAAAATATATATTTTTTTAAATTTTTTTGTATTATTTAAAATTTTTTATTCCATTTTTTTCTTTTTTTTTTAAGATTTTATTTTCATATTTCACTATGTCCAAAGTAGCACAATGTTACCATAGTAACATTGTACTACTTTGGGGAAGTGATCAGTATTTTTTTTTTTTTTTACACAATTTGCTTATAGCAAAGAATTACTTTGCTATAAGCAAGCATTTACCTGAATGACATCGATTCATTCAGGGTTTTTTTTTTTTTTTGTGCTTAGCTGTGATTTGGCCACAGCTAATCACCTGACATGTGCATGTGATTAGCTGTGACCATTCACAGCTAGACACTAGTATACAATGGATGGCATGAATGAAGCCATCCATTGTATACAACTGTCATGTGACCTGCTGTGATTGGTCACAACAGGTCACATGGTACCTGCAACGGGAGCCAGTACTCAGATCTGTCATCGGCCGTATCCGAGGTACGTGGCTGGTGAAAGATCGCGCGAACTGCGCATGTGCGGGAGAACGACATATGGCGGCCTCCCGGAAAGCTAGTGCATTTTTCTGGATGCCATTCGGCCAATAGGCCGGGGGTCAAATGGCTAATCATTGCCCCCACAATATGAATATTGAAGTCAGCATATTTGTGACCATGTTTTAATTCTAGTTTATGTCCCAGGGATTTTGTTATAGAAATGCGTATCTGGAGGTAACTTTTTTTTTGTTGTTTTTATTTTGGAGCAGTGTAATTATACACGTGTGTTGATTGTAATGAGACTAATATGTCGATTTTTTTCTTTCCGACTAGTGTGATGCTGCTGCTGGCTCTGCACCTGTGCCTGTTCACCATGTTTGGTATGCTGCTGTTTGCTCATGCAAAGGTACCCAACTTACTAATGGGGTGTAAGCTCCGCCTTTCTCCTCCACAGATTTAGAATATAGGACTGTGCTGCCCCTAAAGGGAATAAAATGCCATCAGCTACCAGGTGTGAAACGTAGGTCCAGACTATAAACTGACTTAAGAACCTCTTCAAAGGACAAATAAAAGTTAACATTCTATGGAGTGTTACCACCAGAGCACATGCTCTTATTCTTTTTCTGGAAAAGCCGTGGTCTGTTCCCTGCATTTCCTAGCTGCCGATGTCATAGGCAGGTGATGACTGGGCCTCCTCCCAATCTTGTAGTAGGGTAGAACAGAGCAGGTGCATGCTTCTGGAAATTCAGCGACATCACCAGGACACAGGATGACCTTCTACTTAGCGCATTCCACTGGATAGGGCCATAGAGTAGGAAAACATTGAAAATAAAGAAGGATTTGTCTGCAGGTTAGATTTGTGTGTTAAATGGATTGATTGCTTAAAGTTTGTATTCCCACCTTGTATGTCTAGAGGTAGTATAAGAGATTATTCATTTATTTCAGGTACTTATATAGCGCTGTCAATTTACACAGCGCTTTACATATATATTGTACATTCACATCAGTTTCTAACCCTCAAGGGGTGTACAATCTAAGGTCCCTAACTCACATTCATACATACACATACTAGGGGCCAATATAGACAGGAGCCAATTCACCTACCAGCATGTCTTTGGAGTGTGGGAGGAAACCCACGCAGGCACAGGGAGAACATGCAAACTCCAGGCAGGAGCTGCCGTGGTTGGATTTCAAACCAATGACCCTAGTACTGCCAGGTGGAAGTGCTAACCTTTAAACCACTGTGCTGCCCATTAAGCCACTGTGCTGAGGTTACATTTTAAAGTGGTTGTAAAGGCAGGAGATTTTTTTTTACTTTAATGCTTTCTCTGAATTAAAGTAATGGTTTCATGCTCTGCCCCTCTAAATACTTACCTGAGCCCTATTTCAGTCCAGAGCTTTGCCTGAGTGTGCTCTCCTCTGTCTCTATCTCTCTCTACAGCGGGAGTCATCGGCTCCTGCTGCTGCCAGTCAGAACAGGTGAGACGGGACACACAGAGCTTAGCTCGGGAGCGAGCCCGCACATCTGCCTCCATAACAAGCACGTGCTATGGGGCAGACACAGAAGAGGAGGAGCCTAGAGTGCTGGTGGGGTACCCCAGAAGAGGAGGTTCACCCATCCTAGATTGTAAGCTCGAAAGAGCAGGGCCCTTGACCCCCTCGTGTATTGTATTGTTACTGTATTGTCTCATGTTCTGTCCCCCACCATAATGTACAGCGCTGAGCATACCTTTTATACTGTATAATAATAATAATATGGAAGAAAAATATATTTGAAATATATTTTAAAAATATTGTTCCCAAATATATTGACATATATTTGAAATATTACAATTTTGGCCATATTCAATATATATATATATATATATGTACATTGCATGTTGAAATGCTTTTTTATTACAAAATATATGAAAAATATTTTTAAAAATATAATTCAAATATACTGTATGTCTTTAAAACTACTAATCTACATTTTTGGAATGCATTTACAAATATATTTATATTTTTAAAAATATATTTTTTAGTATATTCTTCAGATTTTCTTTAACATATAAAAAAGTCATTTTGACATATATTTGTAAATGCATTCCAAAAATGTAGATTAGTATTTTTAAAGACATACAGTATATTTGAAATGTATTTTTAAAAATATTTTTCATATATTGTGTAATAAAACCACATTTCAACATGCGCATATATATGTATATGTATATATACATATATATATATATATAAATATATTGCATACGGCCAAAATTGTAGTATTTCAACTATATGTCAATATATTTGGGAAGAATATTTTTAAAATATATTTCAAAAATATTTTTCTTCCATGTGGGCAGGACTGGTGTGTACACTGCTATTGTACAGAGCAGGTGAGTATAACATGTTTATTATTTTAATAAAAATAATAAAGATTTACAATCACGTTAATTAGAAGGAAATCTGCATCAAAGAATTGGACTCTTGAAATGTATGTAGTTGACTGGGAAAGATGGGTTGGGGATCCTTTTCAAAACCGGGGGTTTCACTCTTGTGGAAATGACTTTCAAAGGTTAGAATATGACTGTGTTGTTTCTGGGACTGGTCCATCTGAAGAATACTAGACAATGTGGCCAGTAGAATAGATCCATCAGCACTAAGGCTGGCCATACATTATACAATTATCTACAGATTTTTGGTTTAGATTTACCAAAAACCATGTAATAGGAGGACAAACCTAAACGACACTTTCAGTTGTATCCAATTAGGCAGGCCCTTGCACTACACAGTTGAAGGTAAATCTAAAGGAAATTGGGCAGAAAATTGGAAGATAATTGTATAATGTATGGCCAGCCTTAGAGACCGAAATTCAAATGTTGGTATTGTGTCACTGGTGGGGGCTAGAATAGTCTTCTCACACCCTTATGTATAATGCTGACATTGTGACATTTGTTGTGTACAGTAAATAATGACTCTAATTAATTACTAAATCTAAATAATTTTATGACTGTTATTTCTGTGTCCTGGGTTGCTTGCAGGATTCCAGACTGGACATCGAGTGGCTGAGATATTTCCGCAATCTACCTGACTCACTTACTTCACTCCTGGTGCTGCTGACAACCGCCAATAATCCAGACGGTACGGTTGTATAGAGGAGTATAGAAATAAGGGGGCTACTGTTGGAATGTGGTTTTTGAACAGCTGTGTACCCTAAAGTTCTGAACCCAAGGAGGAGATGAAGGTGCAGTGTGATGTCCTTACCAACCTGCAGTGACATTATGATGCCTACCTGAGAACTAAAGCATTGTGTGAACACTCATGCACCACCAGTATGTGGGAAGGGGGGCTCGGCCCCAATAAACTCTGTCAATAACCAATAGTGCTGCAAAGAATACGTCTCTGAACCCCTTCAATCTTCACAATCAATGCTTTTTATGTTCCACAGCACAGAATCAAAGTGATACTAAACATACACTGTTTTACATTTACTTATTTATTTCAGGTACTTATATAGCGCCGTCAATTTACGCAACGCTTTACATATATATTGTATTTTCACATCAGTCCCTAACCCTCACAGGGCGTATAATCTACAGTCCCTAACTCCCATTCATACATACACATACTAGGGCCAGTTTAGACTGGAGCCAATTAACCTACCAGCATGTCTTTGGAGTGTGGGAGGAAACCAGAGTACCCGGAGGAAACCTATGCGGGTTAAGCACCTGTAATAAAATAATACAGCATTTATTTTTTTTTTTTTTTTTTTTTTTTTTTTTTTATAATGTGGGTTTAGTGACACTAATAAATGTCACTACTTTCACAGTTAACAGTTGACACTCTGCACAGCTGCTACATGTCATACCCACTGTTATCCGTAAACCATCAGGAACCAAATAGAGTGGTTCCTGACAATATGACTGTCAGCCATGACAAAGTGATCACATACATACTAAAGGCTATATTCAGAAAAAAAATGGTTTTAAGATTGCAGGGTGCCTCTATTTATTACTATAATTGCCTGAGACAATTACAGCATTAAAAAAAATATTACTACAAAAGTTTGAAAAATGTATAAAATGTTTTTTTTTTATACATAGGGCTTAAACATACATAAACAATTCAAGTAGACAGTTTAGTCGTAGCAGAAGCTGCTGTAGATTCTCTCACTAGGAACCTTTTTAGATTAACTTTGTGCCCAACTTGAAAACTGAACTTTCCCTAATTTTAGCATGTTGTGTTCTGCTAATTGGCCTGTCATTTCTCTGTATACTAGTATTGAGAATGTGATCGGGTTCTCTCTTCTTTTTATAACAGTGATGATTCCAGCCTATTCCTACAACAGAGCCTACTCCTTGTTCTTCATCATCTTCACAGTTCTAGGTGAGTCCCTGTAGTCCCAGCAGTGTCGTCCCGAGGCAGGTGCGGGGGGGTGCGGTCCGCACCGGGTGACACCGGACCCACTCCACAAAAAGGTAAGTTGTAAAGCAAGCCAACGATCCCCGCAGGATGGATCCGATCCATCCTGCGGGCATCGTCCGCTTTCTTTACAACTTGCCTTTTTGTGGAGCGGGTCCGGTGTCACCCCGTATAGGTTGCATGCTGACAATCCTGCAGGGATCATCAGCATGCAACCTATACAGGGTGACACTGGACCCGCTCCAAGAAAAGGTAAGTTGTAAAGAAAACTGATGATCCCTGCAGGATGGATCGGATCTGCGGATTGAGCATAATGGATCGGAGCATAATGGATAATGGATGCATGAGGTTAAAAAGACTTCAGCCTTTACATCCACTTTAGGAAGCACTTAACCACTTGCCGTCCGCCTGCTGTTTATAAACGGCAGAATGGTGGTACTCCAGGGGCGGGTTGCCATTCATAAACGGCACCCGCCATTTCTAGCTGTGCGTGCTCCCTGGGAGCACGCAGCACCGCGATCCGGTGCCTGCTGTGTCCTCCAGACATAGTGGAACACCAATCGTTGGGCGGGACCTCTGTACGAGGTCCCGATCATGTGATCACTGATTGGCCGATCAGTGATCACATGCAAAGTAGTAAGCAAGATGTCACTTGTGACATCATTGCTTACTACGTGTGAAATCTGTGAATGATCACAGAGGTCACATGGTACAAGACTATTCGCAACAGCCTTGTACTATGTGACAAGCTGTGACCAATCACAGATCACTCAGTAGTTCTCAATGGCTGCAAGAATGCAGACAGAGAGAAAGAGAAATGATTGCTTTTACATCCTATATGGGTGTAAAAGCAATCACTGTAAAAAAAAAAAAAATCTTCACCCCCCACAAGTAGTACAGTGTCACCATGGTGACACTGTACTGCTAGGGTGACGGTATGTAAAAAAACATAAATAATAATATTAAAAAAAAATAAAAATGTAAAAGATTTTTTAAAAAATTATAATTTTTGGTTATAAACTAATTTGGCTTATTTTATTTTTTACTAAAAAGATAACGGAATACATTTCGGTCAAGATTTACGATGAAAGATTATTTATTTGCAAAATTTTATAAGAAAACACTTTTTTTCAAAATTTTTGGACTTTTTCATTTACATAGCAAAAAAAATAAAAATCGCAGCGGTTAATAAATACCACCAAAATTAAGATTTATCTGTCTCAAAAAAAATGATAAAAAATTCATATGGGTCCAGTGTTGCATGAGCACGCAATTTAAAGTGTGATAGCGCTGAAAGCTGATAATTGCCCTGGACAGGAAGGGGGTGAAAGTGTCCGGACTGGAAGTGGTTAACCCTTGCAGTGTTGGTGAGAGGGTATTTTTTACAGAGATCCCAACGTTGAGTTTAACCGCTTGTGGACTGCCCACTTACATCTATGGCAGCAGGGCAGCCACTCTGCGCCGGATCACATACCTAGTACATGATCCACTCTTCTGGTTTGGAAGATTGATGACTGGGACCTGCTGATCTGCTCAGTGAGTCACAGAACAGATTTCGAATCCCCCCCACTTTCTGTCCTCTCCTACCACTGAGAATATGGAGCATCTGCCACCATGGTATACATCCCCACTTGTCCAGTCTCCTATTCCTTGCTGCACCGCTCCTGTGTGAACTCCGGTTATGACAGCCTGCTGTCCTATAAACTCAAGAGGAAATGAAAGGAAATCTCTCAAAAATAAGGGGGGGTATCCTCTTGGGTTACCTTCACACAAACGTTGGCACTTAAATGGCTTAACACCTATAGTGTTTTGTGTTACGGATGCGCCGAAATTTCGGTGGCTAAAAACGTTTTGGGCGAAAACACCCCTTTCGGCCGTCGGCAGAATTGAAAAAAAAAAGCACCAATACAGGTGCCGAAAAAACCCGCCCCTCACTGCTGCCGCCTACGCGTCAGCCGCTGCCGCCGCTCGGTGGTTCTTAGCCTTACCTGAGAAACAATCGATCCCGGCACTGGGCATAGAGATGAGTGAAGGAAACATGGCTGCCACTCTCTATGCCCTCGGAGGACTGGAGCGATGTCACTTCCTGTTCCGGCCATTTTTTTTTTCTTTTTTAACCTCCTTAGCGGTATTCCCGAGTGTAGCTCGGGGTAAAATGTCAGTACCAAGAGCGGTAACCCCAAGCTACACTCGGGCTTACCATGCGGCGTTGCTCAGGGAGTCCCTGCAGCACTTACCTTGTCCTTCACTCCCACGATGTGTCTCCTGCAGCGTCCCCGGCCATCTCCTCCGGCTGATGCCGGCATCCGGCTTCCGTGTTCCGGTCCCTGTGACGTCGGGATGTACGGGTGCCGGAACCGGCGGCAAATTTGAAATTTTTTAAAAATGTCGTTTTTTTTTTAAATGATTATCACATAGTAAAACATTGCTTTTTCACTGCATTTCACATACATTGTGTCCCGAGTGCTTTGTCCGGCGCCCTGCCTGCATTTTGACTGTTCTTTCTGCCTGGAAACTGAGAAATGTCCATGGCGTCCAAAAAGCGTCCCTTTAGGTCAAAAGCGGGTTTAGATCAGCTAGAGAACAGCGATAGTAAATCAGAACCACTTGCAGAATTGAGTGATAATGATTCGTGGGGGAAATTCGTCATCAGACACTGAAAACGATTTTGCGACTTTGCTCAGTGATGTGCGAATTTGCCTCTGTATTTCAAATTTCAGTGTTTTTGGTCTGATTATATTATTGAATTAAATTTATTATTATTATATTATTATTTTTTATGATTATTTATTAAATTATCATTTATGATTTCGTGTTTCAAATTTTATCCTACCCGGGATGTTTACTAGACTCTGGTTCGGACAGATTTCAGTGAGTTATTCCTAAAAATTACAGCCTACAATAAAAAACTACATATTTCCATGCAAAATAATGGTACCGCTTTCAGCACCAAAAATCGGAAAGAATCATACCGCCGAGGAGGTTAAAAACACTAGATCAATGCTTTTTTTTTTTTTTCTTGATCCAATGCTTTACATTGTAGAGGAGAAATGTGGGGTCTTATTGACCCCATATCACGCTATAAAGAGGACCTGTCACTAATTATTTCTATCACAAGGGATACATGCATTCCTTGTAATAAGAATAAAAGTGATTACATTTTTTTTTAAAGGAACAGTGCAAAAAAACCCACAAAACATTAAATAAATTTAAAATTTTTTTTTTTTATAGTGCCCCAGTCCCCCCGTGCTCGCATGTAGTGGTGAACGCATACATAGGCCATGCCCTCATATGTAAATGGTGTTCAAACCACACACGTGAGGTATCGTCACGAACGTCAGAGCAAGAGCAAGAATTCTCGCACTAGACCTCCTCTGTAACTTTTCACTGCTAACCTGTAGAACTTTTTAAAGCATCACCCATAGAGATTTTTAAATACCGCAGTTTCACGCCATTCCACGAACGTGTGCAATTTTAAAGCATGACATGTTGGGTATCTATTTACTCGCTGTAACATCCTCTTTCGTATTTTACAAAAAAATTGGGGTATATATTGTTGTTTTTTTTTTAATCACTTTATTTTTTTTCCCAAAAATATATATTCATTTTTTAAAACTGTGCATTTTGGTTTCGGTTTTCGGCCAAGTGCATTTGGAATTTTCGTTTTCGGCACCAGAATTTTCATTTCGGTGCATCACTAGTTTGTGTTATAGATGCATTTTTGAGGCATTTACACAGTGATTGTTAAACACGTGAAGCTCCGCTTCCAGTGCTGGGTCAGTCTCTGAGTGGTGGGATGACTGGCTCCTGCACATGCAGAGGACTGATGTCATCCCCCACTGGCCAATGAAGAGGCCCAAAGTCTGGCATTCTGCCGGTGAGGGAATGTTGGACAGGTAAGTATTCAGCTTTTAGTTCTGCTATAACTACTTGCTGATCCTATGTAAACGGTGTTGTCAGGGCTTTCTACTTTGTTACCTGGCTTTAATTCTATCAATTTCTCTATTACACAGGCAGTCTTATTTTGATGAACTTGCTGACAGCCATAATCTACAATCAGTTCCGCGGCTATTTATTGGTAAGTTCCAACAACCAATCAAATTTCATATCCCTTATGGATCACAGAACAAGTGTTAAAATCTGATTGCTAGGTTCACACAATAGCCCATTCATTACATTTGACTGCAGTTTCCCAGATCTGGCACCCAAAAACCACACTGAATAGAGCAGTAATGGCTTGTGGTTGCCGGAAATAATAAGGGCCTATTCAGCTATTTGTTTTTCTGCAGTAAATTTTTTTTCTTCTGTGTGGCTGGTTTATATTATTTATTTCAGGTACTTATATAGCGCCGTCAATTTACGCAGCGCTTTACATATATATTGTACATTCACATCAGTCCCTAACCCTCAAGGGGTGTACAATCTAAGGTCCCTAACTCACATTCATACATACACATACTAGGGCCAATTTACCTACCAGCATGTCTTTGGAGTGTGGGAGGAAACCAGAGTACCCAGAGGAAACCCACACAGGCACAGAGAGAACATGCAAACTACTCCAGGCAGGTTGCGCCGTGGCTGGGATTCGAACCAATGACCTTAGTACTGCCAGGTGGAAGTGCTAACCTTTTAACCACTGTGCTGCCCTATGCTGAATTTTTGTGTTTATTTAAAAGAAAACTCTGACACGTAGGTGTGTGCAATAGCTTGTGCCCTGTAGTGTGCACGCATAAGTGTGGCTAGGCCCTAAAAAATATTTCATCCCACACACATTCATCAGCTATTGGCGCACACACAAAATCTTGCCAAGCTTTCCCAAGTGGAAGTTTTTTACAGCAGCAAAACAAAACATTTCTTATATTGCAGCTTACCAATTTGTAGACGTAGTGGCTGCATTAATTTTCTCTTTTTATGCTTTCTTTCATTTATTTTCCTCTGGTGATACAGCCAGTAGGTTTTTCACAAGTTCTCTTGCAAATTGTATGAGTTACAGGGTATAAGACAAACCATTTACCACTGACGGGTGCTTACAGTGATCAGCTTTTATTTATGTAAAACCTTTATCCCAAAAGGAGAAAACCTGTTTGCTGTAATTGCTTATATTTATCTATTTATTTCAGGTAGTTCTATAGCTCTGTCAATTTACACACTGCTTTACATATATATTGTACATTCACATCAGTCCCTAACCCTCAAGGGGTGTACAATCTAAGGTCCCTAACTTACATTCATACATACACATACTAGGGCCAATTTAGACAGGAGCCAATTCACCTACCTGCCTTTGGAGTGTGGGAGGAAACCGGAGTACCCGGAGGAAACCCACACAGGCACAAGGAGAACATGCAAACTCCAGGCAGGAGGTGCCGTGGTTGGGATTCAAACCAATGACCCTAGTACTGCCAGGCATCCATCCCTAACCCTCAAGGGGCGTACAATCTAAGGTCCCTAACGTATATTCATACATACACATACTAGGGACAATTTAGACAGGATCCAATTCACCTACCATCACGCCTTTGGAGTGTGGGAGGAAACTGGAGTACCCGGAGGAAACCCACGCAGGCACAGGGAGAACCTGCAAACTCCAGGCAGGTGGTGCTGTGGTTGGGATTCGAACCAATGACCCTAGTACTGCCAGGCGGAAGTGCTAACCATTTAGCCACTGTGCTGCCCTATAAAGTATTAGCTGCAGTTTGGCTTCAATTTGTTAGTGTATCTAAATCTGCTAGTCCATTTAACACTCCTCTCCCCCCAGACTGACAGTGCTGCTGTCCATGGGTGTCCCCTGTACTCCTTCATCCAGACTGATGGCATTTTAATACAGGAGGTGTGTTAATGGCCAGATTACCAGGTGAAAACAGAGGGGAAAAAGCCTAAAAAAGGAAACTAATGCAGCCATCACATTTAATGATTTGATAAGCTGCACATGTATAAAAATTTTGGGTTTAATACCATCTTAAGGTTCGAAAATAGGAGTGTGTGTGGGGGGGGACTCCGTATTGATGCCATGGTTTTGGAATGGGATGTCCCACAATTCATATACATGTGCTGATCCGGTTTCCACAAACGTTTGGCTCTCTGATGTATGTTTTGTGCACTAATCTAGTTTTGATGCTGTACAGTCAGCCGACAATCTTCATTTTTTTTTTCCCGTAGAAATCTGTTCAGACTTCTCTACTCAGACGGCGGTTGGGAATTCGAGCTGCCTTTGAAATCCTTTCCTTCCACAGAGAAGTTATATCGCACAGTTGTGACCAAGCGTAAGAATTTCATCTTTAACTGGTGGGCAAAGACTAGCATTGCCTGTGGAGATTTCAATTGATGACTCTAGTCAGTGGCTAGGCTTAGCCCTCCAAGTGTCTGCCTGCTGGATGGAACCTGTACAGAGGGTGTGGAATACCAAGTATTATGGGAACAATGGGGCTGAAGAAGAGCAGCTTTTCTTTGCCTGTATTTGTTGTCAGTGAAGTATGGAAGGCTTTAGTGCCATATATAAAATATCCAGCCTTGTACTCTACAGGAGGAAAACTAAAGATTGGATCTGATCTGGTTTGCTCTGCATTTTTAGGGATTTTCTTAAAGTGACATTTAACATTTATAGGTAAAGTTGATCCATGGAATATCCAATTGCCTCTCGGGGGATCAGGAAGGAATTTTTTTCCCTTCAGGAGCAAATTGGATCATGCTTTGCTGGTTTTTTGCCTTCCTCTGGATCAACTGTGGGGATAGGATTATAACTTTTTTTTTTTTTTTTTTTTAATGGTTGAACTGGATGGACTTTTGTCTTTTTTCAGCCAGACTAACTATGTAATTATGATATCAAAGGTCTTTCTTTTTTTTTTCTTAAAATAAAAAGATTCCACTTACCTGCTCTGTGCAATAATAGTGGGAAGAACCGTTCCTTACCTCCTCTTTGTTGCCTTTTCAGCAAGCTGGTGCTATGGGGGTCACTCTTGTGCATGCGCTCACAAGCCGGGCTCTATATATCCATAGACACACAAATGCTATGCCACTGACAGCAGCAGCAGCCCGTGGCTCCACTGTCCTCAGTGTCTCTGTGACACCAGGAGGAGGCGAGAGTGGTGCTGCAGCCAGGACAGAGCTGATTCGCTGAGAGGACTTGGGTAAGTGTTTAAGCCTAGTGGGGCAGCACAGTGGCTAAATGGTTAGCACTTCTGCCTGGCAGCACTAGGGATTCCTCCAGGTACTCAGATTTCCTCCCACACTCCAAATACATTCTGGTAGGTTCATTGGCTCCTGTCTAAATTGGCCCTAGTAAGTGTATGTATGGATGTGAGTTAGGGACCTTAGATTGTACACCCCTTGAGGGTTAGGGACTGATGTGAATGTACAATATATATGTAAAGCGCTGTGTAAAATGACGGTGCTATATAAGTACCTGAAATAAATAAATAGTACACCTGGGCCGAATGTCAGGCGGCATTTGCCGATTCAATAGAAAACAGATGACATTCGGCCCGTGTGTACATCAGTGGGTCCGACTGAAGCCGGGCACTCAACCAGCTTCTGTCAAAGGGGTATGATCGAAAAGGTTTGCCGATCAGCTCCCAATCAATGGTTTCAGCCAATGGCTGAGAGTGCTGACTGGATTGGTCTGGTGGGGGGCCACCCCCTGTCAGAGCACAATAGCACAGCAGGGGAAGATCACTGTACTACATTGGATAGTACAGCGGCTCCTCCTGTGCTGTCAGTTTTTTTTATTCGTTCAGTAAATCATTACTGCACAGTGGCTAAATGGTTAGCACTTCCGCCTGGCAGTACTCGGGTCGTTGGTTCGAATCCCAGCCACGGCACCTCCTGCCTGGAGTTTGCATGTTCTCCCTGTGCCTGCGTGGGTTTCCTCCGGGTACTACGGTTTCCTCCCACACTCCAAAGACATGCTGTTAGGTTAATTGGATCCTGTCTAAATTGGCCCTTGTATATGAATGTGAGTTAGGGACCTTAGATTGTACGCCCCTTGAGGGTTAGAGGATGATGTGAATGTACAATATATATGTAAAGCGCTACGTAAATTGACGGCGCTATATAAGTACCTGAAATAAAAAATTACTGGGGACACCTGTTCAGTGACAACAAAGAGTGGATTTGCCTCAATTTCTGCTCTGTCCCTGGAATAGAAAGTGAAAATCTCTTCTTCTTTTTGCTTTCTGTATCCTAACGGGTTTTACCATTCGCCAGACTTTCTAAAACTAACAGACAATGTGGCGTTAGATGCACTGCAAATGTTTTTATACCCAAGTAGTCTGTATTTTGATCACAGGAATGTTGTGGGTTTTTTGTTTTAATTTTTTTTATCCATTGCAATTTCAGATGCCATTGACTATTGGCAGAGTTTTTTTCTTTTTGTCCCATGTTATTATCATTTTTAAACTCCATATACCTAAGCCCAACTCCAGCCAAAACTTTTTTTTTTATCATTTTGGGTAGATTTGATGAAGCGTTAGAACCTCTGATGGAATTTCATTGCTTCTGTGTCCCCTCCTGGGATATTTCCCATTGGTTTTTAATTTGTGTGACTCCAGGACAAAGAGGTCACCAAGGATTGGAAGCTACAGACACCCGTTTTTAACCTCATAATGCTTTTAGTCTTTCCACAAACCACTAAAGTGGTGTTGATGCTTTCTCTATCCCCATTGAAGAGATTTTTTGTCATTTCCTATCCCTCTGATTTCCTATCACTCAGACAGGAAGTGAGGGACAATCTCCTCAAAGGGGCACAAGCAGCATTCAAAAAAACTGATACAGGTTCCAGCCCTTCCACACTTTTTTTTTCC
Organism: Staurois parvus; assembly: GCF_062004578.1. Classification (NCBI taxonomy): domain Eukaryota; kingdom Metazoa; phylum Chordata; class Amphibia; order Anura; family Ranidae; genus Staurois; species Staurois parvus. The sequence goes on from NW_028318146.1 coordinate 1,374,269, forward strand.
ACACTTATTTTTCACTAAACTAAAACAAAAAGAGTTCAGCTTGATCAGAATCTGGAATCTAAATGGACTTTCTCTTTAGGGCCTGCGTTGACTGTGTAACCTTCGTTAAAGTCTTACAGGAAGTAAAAATGGATGGCTACTGCAAATTGGCAATCATCGAGGTAAAATCAAGAGGGGAATACAATTACCAATATTGCTTTTTTATTAGTTTTTTTTTTCATAAAAAAACATTCTTTTTGTTTTAATTTTAGAAAGTAAGATGCTTCCCCAGCGGTGTTATCTCTGCAGAGCAATTTCAGAAACTATTTGATGAACTTGATAAGGATCCCGTCAGACAGGTGATGTATATAGGTTCTAATGAATAAATAACCTCCTTGACTCAACTCCCACCAAAAAGTCACACTTTCTCCCTAGAAAGTACAATATAATAAATATACCTTTTTTTGATATACCACGTGAATTACCAAAGAAAAATATGAAAATAAATAAAACAAAATAAAACCATAAAGTGTCCAATTCAATTTCAGTCTCAAATGTGTCCAATAAAGTCCAAAATCCAAATTTTCAACTTCAATCCAGTAAGAAGGATTATAATCCTAATTACCGTATATACTCGAGTATAAGCCGACCCGAATATAAGCCGAGGTACCTAATTTTACCACAAAAAACTGGGAAAAACTATTGACTCGAGTATAAGCCGAGGGGGGAGGAATAGTGCCCCATCGTTGGTGTCAGTGGGGGGAGGAATAGTGCCCCATCGTTGGTGTCAGTGGGGGGAGGAATAGTGCCCCATCGTTGGTGTCAGTAGGGGGAGGAATAGTGCCCCATCGTTGGTGTCAGTGGGGGGAGGAATAGTGCCCCATCGTTGGTGACCCCTGCTCCAGCCTGGGCTCGCTCGCTCCCTCCCTCTCCCATGGTACACACTTACCGGTCAGATGTCTTCCTTCTCCGGCCGCTCTCCTCCTCTTCACTCGCTCGATCTTCGCGGTGCCGCTCGGCTCCTCCTCTCCAAGCTCCACCTCCTCGCCGGTGATTGGGCGCCTGTGTGCCTCTCCTGAGCTACAGTTCCGGCGGCCAATCACCAGCGAGGATTGATCCCGGGGGTGTGTCCAGATGACAGGGACGGCATGTCATCTGCAGACGTTGACTCGAGTATAAGCCGAGGGGGCCGTTTTTCAGCACAAAAAATGTGCTGAAAAACTTGGCTTATACTCGAGTATATACGGTATTCGACGAAAACCTCAGAAAAAAGAAATAATCTATAGTGCATTACCTTTTAGCATGTAAATAACACTCCAATCCGTGCAAATCACAAACCACTCTCTTTAAATGTGCGAAATACATAAAAAAAAAATAAATATATATATATATATATATATATATATATATATATATATATATATATATATATATATATTAAACCAAAAACGTGAGCACTCCGTGATCACTCCAATATTGTGTGCACTCTGTGATCCAACCAACAGTGATACTAAATACTATTACCCTCTGTGAGTATTCATATGCATAGTCAATACTATGGAATCAGACTCTTCTCATTCCTTTACTTCAGGGGTACTCCTCCAAAGTCCTCATAAAAACAAGAAGACTTTTAGACGGATCTCAAAGTATAGGGACAAATTTATTCACAACTTACATCGAAATTAGGAACTTCCAGCTCTCTCGATGGTTTTCTCAGTGGCTTTGTAACAGCTCTGCAAACACTAGCTGAAAACCATGTGTTGGCAACCAACAAAATGGGCACGGCGACACTTCCGGTTAGCGTGTGTGCATCTTGACGTCACATCCCTAACGCGTTTCGTCACTTCTGGACTTCAGGTGACACATGGCGGTTTATTTACTGAGCCCTGGTTCACATCTCTGCGGCCGTGCGAGCCGCGTTTTGCGCGGGCACGGGAGCTTATTCATTTGAATGGATTCCCGTGACACGCAGGAAAGATGTCCTTGCACTTCTTCTGGAAACGCAGCCCGCACGGGAACCTTGGTTCCCAGTATGGTTGCGGTTTCCAGTGCGGGCGGCATGCCATTAGAACTAATGGCACCCACCTGCGGGTATGCATTCTTCTGTGCGGGTGGTACGGCTGCATGGATTTTCGTGCTGATCCGCAGCGGCACCACCGGCACAGATGTGAACCTAGCCTAAAACTGGAGAGTGCAAAATGTGGTGCAGCTGTGCATGGTAGCCAATCGGCTTCTAACTTCAGCTTGCTCAATTAAGCTTTTACAAAGAAACCTGAAAGCTGATTGCAGAGCTGCACCAGATGTTTCACTCTCCAGTTTTAGTAAATGAACCCCATACTGTTGTAGGGTTTATTGTGATGCACCTATTGCAAAATCCTGGTTTCTCTTGTCATTTGTTAGGGACCGCACACTACATCTGGGTTAATGCCCTTACTGTGAGAGCGTGAACAACTGCAAGATTTCTTCCTTTCTCATAACCTGTAACTCTGGTGCTACTTTATCGGTGTTTGCTTAGCCGTGCAGGGCCAAGGTTCTCTGGCACTTGAGGCCCCTGTCCTTCTCCCGCAAGCTATTGTAGTATCTTTCATTCATAAATGACAGCAGAGAAGGACCTGTTTTGTCACACTGACAGTGATGATGCTACAGATTACACTAGGAGGTCACAGCTCTCATGGTGTAATCAGTGGAGAACTTCTGGCACTTTGACAGCTATTCACAGCACTCTGTACATCAGGATCAGACCATGCCAGCTGTCACTGTGGTTGAAGAGCTCTGCTATTTGCACAGGGAGAGTAATGATCTCCCAGTATGATCTGCGGGACTGAGATGTCACTTTGACAGTCCAGTACAGCACCGAGCAGGTGATAGCCAGGGCAATGCGACAGCAGGAGAGGCTGCACCTCCTGATAGAGAACTCTTCTGCCTTATCATGGCTCTGCTGCTTAACCTCCCTGGAGGTATTCCCAAGTGTAGCTCGGGGTAAAGTTTCAGTGCAAAAAGCGGTAACCCCGAGCTACACTCAGGCTTACCATGCAGTGCTGCTCCGGGATCTGTTCTTCACTTACCTTGTCCTTCGCTCCCGCGATGTCCCTCCTGCAGTGTCCCCGGCAATGTCCTCCGGCGCATGCCGGCATCTGTCATCTGGGTTACGTCCCCTGCGAGCGTCGGGACTTACGGGGACAGAAATTTGAAAATGACAAAAAGTGACATTCACTAAATACGCAAAAATCACATAGTATAACATTACTGTATCAAACCATTTCACATACATTTTGTCCCGAGTGCTTTGTCCTGCGCCCTGCCTGCATTTTTACTGTTCTTTCTGCCTGGAAACTGAGAAACGTCCATGGCGTCCAAAAAGCGTCCCTTTAGGTCAAAAGCGATTTTAGACCGGCTAGAGAACAGCGATAGTAAATCAGAACCACTTGCAGAATTGAGTGATAATGATTCGTGGGGGAAATTCGTCATCAGACACTGAAAACGATTTTGTGACTTTGCTCAGTGATGTGCAAACTTGGCGCTTCTATTTCAAATTTCAGTGTTTTTGGTTTGAATTAAATTTATTATTATTATATTATTATTTTTTGTGATTATTAAATTATAATTTATGATTTTGTGTTTCAAATTGTAACATACCCGGGATGTTTACTACACTCTTGTTCGGACAGATTTCAGTGAGTTATTCCTAAAAATTACAGGCCTACAATAAAAAAAATACATATTTCCATGCAAAAAAATTTACCGCTTTGAGCACAGAAATATGGACGTAATCAGACCGTTAGGGAGGTTAAAGCTGATTTAAATAGTTTGGGCCAAATTAACTACCATATTTTTCGCTCCATAAGACGCACTTTTTTCCCCCCAAAAAAGGGGGGGGGAAATGTCAGTGCGTCTTATGGAGCGAATATGGAGCAGCCGGTCCGGTATTTCCACCGCTGCCGTGTCAGAATCCCGGGCCGGCCGCTCAGCTCTGCAGCGGGACCTTATGGAGATGACTGCTGACCTTTGGGGAGGTGGGGAGTGGGTACCTGAATTTGACAGGTACCCGCTCTTACTTCCGCGGAGTTGTTCTTTGACCTTACCTGTTCCTCTATCCAGCGGCGCGCTGTCTTCCTGGCTTCTGTAGTGTGGGCACTGGGCTTAACAGCTGGGTGCCCAGAGCACATGTGCAAGAAGCGGTGCTTTTTGTGAATGGTAAGGCGGTACCTGGGACACATGACAGATCCCAGAAGCCGCTGGACCAATCACAAAGCGCAAGTGCTTCTCGCTCATGTGCACTGGGCACCCGGCTGTCATGCCGAGCGCCCACACTACAGAAGCCGGGAAGACAGCGCGCGGCTTGATAGAGGAACAGGTAAGATCAAAGAACAACTCCGCGGAAGTAAGAGCGGGTACCTGTCAAATTCAGGTACCCGCTCCCCCCCCTCCCCAAAGGTCAGCAGTTATCTCCTGTACTGTCCGCAGTCTCTGGTCATCCCTGTGCTGTCCGCAGTCTCTGGTCATCCCTGTGCTGTCCGCAGTCTCTGATCATCCCTGTGCTGTCCGCAGTCTCTGATCATCCCTGTGCTGTCCGCAGTCTCTGGTCATCCCTGTGCTGTCCGCAGTCTCTGGTCATCTCCTGTACTATGTCTGCAGTCCATTAGTTCAGAATTTTTTTTTTCCTGTTTTCTGCCTCTAAAACCTAGGTGCGACTTATGGTCAGGTGCGTCTTATGGAGCGAAAAATACAGTATTTCCTACACTAACGTATGTGCTCACTGGGCACACTGTATAAACTTTATGTAGCCTGAGCTACATAGAGTATACAGCACTGTGTTCCGGGTGTGAGATGAGAAATTCCCTTTTCACACCCAGAAAAAATAGGTCAAGCAGTGTTCAGCCATTCATGTGCAGCTTTGTATCCTATCAATGAATGCAAAGCTTCCTCAGATTGGAGTCAGAGATTGTGAAGTCATCAGCCCACTTCTCCAGCTCAGCCAATCAGAGGAAACTATTAATGTATACAAAGCTGTCTATGAATGGCTGAAGGCTGCTTGGCCAGACTCCCTTTTGTTCCAGGTGTGAGATGGGAAGGTCCCATCTCACACCCGGAATACAGTTCTATATACTCTATTTACCTGAGGCTACATACAATTTTTACAGTATACCCAGCGGGCGCACATGTTGGCGTAGGAAATAGTCCATTTGGGACAGCTTTGCCAAATATTCTATTTAAAGTGACAGTAAAGCTGGACATCAACTTTAATGCCTCATTGCGAAACACGGCATCTCAGGCATTACTATAGATGTTCAACACACTTTTGCTAGCATCTCAGCAAAGATAGATCTCACATTGCAATAAATCGGCAAACTGATACACTCCCACGGCTTCAACTATCATCTCTACGCCGATGACACGCAAATTTACCTCTCCACCCCTCGCCTCACCCCTTCAGTCTCCGCCCGCATCACCCACCTACTGAACGACATATCAGACTGGATGTCGCTCCATTTCCTCAAATTAAACCTTTCCAAAACCGAGCTCCTGATTTTACCCCAGCCCGTGCCCCCCACCCTCTCCATCACGACCAACAACGCCACCATCATCCCCACCCCGCAAGCCAAAGTCCTAGGTGTCACTCTAGACCAGGGGTGGGCAAACTTTTTGACTTGAGGGCCGCAATGGGTTCATATATTGGACCCGGGGGCCGGACCAAGAGTAGATGAATGATGTGTATGTGTCATCCATAGTAAGTATAGTAATATTCCCCCATAGTAAGCATAGTAATTAATCCCCCATATAGTAATTCATCCCCCATATAGTAATTCATCCCCCATAGTAATTCATCCCCCATATAGTAATTCATCCCCCATAGTAATTCATCCCCCATATAGTAATTCGTCCCCCATATAGTAATTCGTCCCCCATATAGTAATTCATCCCCCATAGTAATTCATCCCCCACATAGTAATTCATCCCCCACATAGTAATTCATCCCCCATATTAATTCATCCCCCATATAGTAATTCATCCCCCATATAGTAATTCATCCCCCATATAGTAAGTCCCCCATATAGTAATTCATTCCCCATATAGTAAGTCCCCCATATAGTAATTCATTCCCCATATAGTAAGTCCTCCATATAGTAATTAATTCCCCATATAGTAAGTCCCCCATATAGTAATTCATCCCCCATATAGTAAGTCCCCCATATAGTAATTCATTCCCCATATAGTAAGTCCCCCATATAGTAATTCATTCCCCATATAGTAAGTCCTCCATATAGTAATTCATTCCCCATATAGTAAGTCCTCCATATAGTAATTCATTCCCCATATAGTAAGTCCCCCATATAGTAAGTCCCCCATATAGTAATTCATCCCCCATATAGTAAGTCCCCCATATAGTAATTCATCCCCCATATAGTAAGTCCCCCATATAGTAATTCATCCCCCATATAGTAAGTCCCCCCCCTGTGTCAATTCACTTACCTTTGGTCCGCGCGTTCCTCTCGTATTCCCGCGCCGTTCTGGTCTTCAGGGAGGACTGTGAGAGGAGTTCGTCACGCTGCCCCGCCTACATCCTGGCTGCCCCGCCTACATCCTGACAGCTGCAGAGTCCTGACGTCCGAGAGGAGGGAGGGGGGCGGCCATCCGAGAGGGGGGGCGGCCATCCGAGAGGAGAGGAGGGGAGAGGAGGGAGGGGAGAGGAGGAGAGGAGGGAGGGGAGCGGGTGCCCGGCACACAGGAGAGCCGCATCTAAATTTGTAAAGAGCCGCGGCTTGCCGACCACTGGCCTTGCGGGAGCCTAGCTCCGCGGGCCGGATTAAAAGGTCCGCCGGGCCGTATACGGCCCGCGGGCCGTAGTTTGCCCATTGCTGCTCTAGACTCAAACCTGTCCTTCCAACCTCATGTCCAATCGTTGGCAAACTCATGCAGGCTCCACCTCCGCAACATCTCCAAAATACATTCGTTCCTAACTTCAGACACTACTAAACTACTCGTACACTCCCTTATTATCTTACGCCTGAACTACTGCAACTCCCTTCTCACCGGCCTACCCCATCACAGACTCTCCCCGCTTCAATCTATCCTGAACTCAGCGGCCAGACTCATCCAGCTTACCAACCGCTCCTTCCGTCACCCCCCTCTGTCATTCCCTCCACTGGCTCCCGATTGCCCAACGCATTAAATTCAATCTACTAACACAGACATACAAAGCTATTCATAACGCTGCCCCGAACTACCTCACCGACCTGATACCCAAATACCACCCTACCCGTAATCTTCGCACCTCACAAGACCTCCTACTTTCTAGCTCCCTGGTCTCCACCTCCCACGCCCGACTGCAGGACTTCTCCAGGACTTCCCTCATCCTCTGGAACTCACTACCCCAATCCATCAGACTGTCACCTACCCTCCTCACCTTAAGGCGCACCCTGAAAACCCATCTCTTCAGGGAAGCCTACCCCACCCTCACCTAACTGCCGATCTCCTCCACTCCTCCCACCACTCCATCCCCCACAGCTACTTCCTCCTGCACCACTATCCCCTCCCTCCTAGATTGTAAGCTCGAAAGAGCAGGGTCCTCGAACCCCTCGTGTTCTGTTTTGTTACTGTATTGTCTCATGTTCTGTCCCCCACTATAATGTACAGTGCTGAGCAAACCTTTTAGCGCTATATAAATGCTGCATAATAATAATAATAAATGCAAGGACATTGTCAGGTATGCCATATCATGTGTCAGACTTTGGTAATGGCCTCTGCACAGACTACTGTGAGAGGCAATGAGCTATCTTCATAAGCAAAGGGAAAAGCAGTCTGGGATGTCCTGTTTACTAGTTGGAGGACTGCTGCCATGTCTGCAAAGGAGAGAAATCTGCAAGTTGGAAATGTACCTGTAAGAATTAGTAAGTAAATAAATGTTTTTTTGTTTTTTTTTTTTGCAGCACCCGCCCCAGCCTGTGTACCAGTCTAGGTTCCTGCAGATTTTGCAGATCATTGGAAGCCATCGGTACTTCGACTATCTGGGGAACATTGTGGCTTTGGCCAATCTCATTTCTATCTGTGTAAGTAGCAGACATGAACTACAAGTACAACAAGAGCGAAGCCTCCTTCTCACAAATTGTCATTTTATTGTACTGCATACGACTTGGTTAGGATCTCCGCCTGTCTCCTCTTGCTGTCTTCCAGAAGGGCTCAGCTCAGCAGAAGTATAGCCAACTTAAATTCATCAAGAAATATAGGATCTGTCCTCCTCAGAACGGGGCTACTTGGCTATGGCCACTCTGTATCACTCCACCTCCCAGGGAGATCTATCTGGTTATGAACATTTCCCCTCCCTTTCTGCTTAACTACAACCCTGTGAGGTCTTGTACCAGATCCTTGTATTGGATGGTACTGAGCGATGCTGATAATATGAGCCATTGTGTACCACCAGGGTCAGGCCGAGAGATAGGCCAAAGAAGACGCTTCCTTGAGTGCTTCAGTAGGATGGGGCACAGAAAGGACAGGACCTAAAATCTTTGATTTTGAATTAGTTCACAGCTTATTAGGGAAGGGGGGGGGGGCTCTGACCTTTCTGCCTTGGGGTGCTGAACGGCCTTTCTCCAACATAGTGTACCCCTATTGTTTTGGATTGGTAGCAAAAGGTGATGTAGGCTGGGACCTTCAATCACTTCATTAGGCATTGTCCAGGCCCTAATCAGAAGCAGGCCCACTGCCTGACTGGAGCAGTTGATTATTTCATGAGCACTTAACCTGGCAAATGGTTTGGTCTATATGTGGGGGCACACAACAGGAGGGTGGGGCAAGGAGCGCCAACGGGGGACCGGGAAGAGGAGGATCCAGGCTGCTCCGTGCAAAACCACTGCACACAGCAGGTAAGTAAAGATGTTTATTTTTTTTGTTAAAAAAAATAAGGTTTTAGAGTCGCTTTAATCGACCAAAAGCAACACATTCCTCTGCATGTTTTCCTAAACCAGAGGGCCCATTATCTCATATTATTTGTTATCGTGTAGTTCTGCTTCAGCTTAGCATTTCTTTTAATGAGACACCAAAATAGGCCAAAAGAATTCTATTATGTTCAGTAAATCTTCTCTGATTTCCAGGATATATCTAATTTATTTGCATATTTGAATCTCTCATGCAGCATACTAAATAAGTGCAATGTTTCAGAGTCAGTATCACTTATTATAGTAGACTTTTCTAAATGCTTTAAATGTTTCATTTTACAGTTAATCTGGTTGCAGGGTTATTGCAATTTGCATATTGTCATCCCTTTTAGACCTCATGCAAGGTGTTGGTGAGCACATAGAATATGATTTTCTTGCCATTTGGTGTCTGTCTAGGTTGTCTTGATGATCGATGCAGAGAAAGCTGGGAGTGAACGCGATGACTTCTCTTTAGGCGTAGGTACCTCTTTCCGTTTTTAGGTAACATGGCATTAACATGATATCGTTATGTAGCTTCCCTAGCGGTATTCCCGAGTGTAGCTCGGGGTAAAGTTTTAGTACCACAAGCGGTAACCCCGAGCTACACTCGGGCTTACCATGCGGCGCTGCTTCGAGATCTGTTCTTCACTTACCTTGTCCTGCGCTCCCACGATGTCCCTCCTGCAGTGTCCCCGGCAATGTCCTCCGGCGGATGCTGGCATATGTCATCTGGGTTCCGTCCCCTGCAAGCGTCGGGACGTACGAGGGATGGAACGGCGGGAAATTTGAAAATGACAAAAAGTGACATTCACTAAAATCACATAGTAAAACATTACTGTATCAAACCATTTCACATACATTTTGTCCCGAGTGCTTTGTCCTGTGCCCTGCCTTCATTTTTCCTGTTCTTTCTGCCTGGAAACTGAGAAACGTCCATGGCGTCCAAAAAGCGTCCCGTTAGGTCAAAAGCAGTTTTAGACCAGCTGGAGAACAGCAATAGTAAATTAGAACTACTTGCAGAATCGAATGATAATGATTCGTGGGGGAAATTCGTCATCAGCACTGAAAACGATTTTGCAACTTTGCTCAGTTATATGTGAACTTGGCGCTATATTTCAAATTTCAGTGTTTTTGGTTTGATTATATTATTGAATTAAATTTATTATTAATATATTATTTTTTATGATTATTAAATTATAATTTATGATTTCGTGTTTCAAATTGTAACATACCAGGGATATTTACTAGACTCTTGTTCGGACAGATTTCAGTGAGTTATTCCTAAAATTACAGGCCTACAATAAAAAAAATACATATTTCCATGCAAAAACATTTACCGCTTTGAGCACAGAAATATGGACATAATCAGACCGCTAGGAAGGTTAAAATGTGTCTAACCCTTGATGCCCAACACATGGCCCACCAAGTAAAAGCCATGAAACTTGACCGCACTCCAACGATGTACCAGATAAAACTTCCATTTATTAGAATCTTCATACAAAAGACTCAAAGACATGTACTTCTGATTAAACACGTCTTTGTGTGAAATGCATTAACTGTCCGCTATTTGTATGTTGGAGTTGTGATCCATGCTTTTATATGAAGATTCTAATAAATGGAATTTTTATGTGGTACATCGTTGGAGTGTGGTCAGGTTTCATTGCTTTTACTTGATGCTGTGGTCATGGATCAGACCTGCACCTGTTGATGATCAGAGGGGCGGATGATTCACATACTCACCTGGAGCGGTCTGTCTGTTTTCTATATCACGTGCTCACCCAAACCCTCCGCTTGCAGGCTGTTGGGTACCAAATAGAAAGCAGAGAGTGGCATCCGGGTGCCGAATTCTGGAAGACGCTTTGTGTTCCCATGCTGGAACTGAAAGAGAGACTGTACTGTGGTCCGAGTTTTCTCTGCCCACAGTACAGGTAAAGTCCTGACCTGGGGAGAGGGAGAGATCAGTGCAGGAGCCTGCGATCAGGTAAATGGGGAGGGTGGTTAAAGCAGAATTCAAGTTAAATAAAAAAAAAATGTAGCTGCTGACTTTTAAAATACAAACACTTACCTGTCCCTCGGTCCAGCGGTGTCCTCACCACAGCTGGTTTTACTGCCTGTCTTCTCTCCCTGGCACCGGCATCTTCAGTGCGGGCACCTGGCTGTGACAGCTTGCGATGACCATTGCGCATGCACGAGTAACTCTGCGCTTTGTGATTGGTCCCGTAGTCTTCTGGGACCTGTCATGTGTCCCAGAAGACTAGGGGAGGACAACTGCTTCCGATCGCCTTAGGCGGATGTGGGAGTGGGTACCTCTCAAATTCGGATACCTGCTCCCCCCCCACCTCCCCAAAGGTGCCAATCCTTAACGGGGAGCAGGGGACAAAGGCTTAAAGTGGAACTTCCCCTTTTTGGTGGAGCTCCGTTTTTAACCTTTATTGCCACTGAGCCCGTAAGCCAGGAGTTTAAATTTCACTGCCAGTGACCACCATCAATGACACCAATGTTTGGGGCTGTTATTGTGTTCTCTGACATGCTCCTCAGGACCATCTGCAACATAAAAGTGTTTATTGTTCTTTAAATGAAAGCAAAGCAGCAACACAGAATTCACTTAACTCCAGAAAATGTAACAGAACCGTCTGCTTATCTTCAGCACAAACATCATAAGAAACTGATTTACACCAAGGTTAGCCCGGTCCAACCCTGGCTGTTTGGCAGCTCCCAGCACACGTGCATCACTCCAACAGGTCTGTTTTATGTGCTGCATCCTAGAAGCTGCTGTTTTCCCACCTGAATGTCACTGCGAACCTCTAAAATCTCGAGCTCCCGAATACGTCTCTGCTAATACAGAGAGAACTGCGAGTCAGTCCTCTCCTCTACATGACTACCCCGGAATACCTCACCCATGACGGGTAAGACCCCTGAATACACACCTCTTCTTCTTTTTTTTTTTTTCCCCTTAAAGCAGTGGTTCTCAACCTTCCTAATGCCGCGACCCTTTAATACAGTTCCTCATGTTATGGTGACCCCCCAACCATAAAATTCTTTACCCAGTAATTATAATTCATGTGTCGTTTTACCTCCAATACTGCTGCTTTCAACACAGTAGCTGCTTTCAACACAGTAGCTGCTTTCAACACAGCAGCTGCTTTCTACACAGTAGCTGCTCTGTACACATCGGAAATATGTGTTTTCCGATGGTCTTAGGCGACCCCTGTGAAAGGGTCGTTTGACCCCCAAAGGGGTCGCGACCCACAGGTTGAGAACCACTGCCTTAAAGGGACCATAACCCAAATATCAGTGCCACATAGCACCCATCCAGGACCCATCCCTGGTGTCCTATACAACGTAAAAAGCATTTATCCTTTGCAGTGTGAAAGGGCCCCACTGCAAGGATAGACTTTTTGTAATGCCTGGAGTTGGGCTCTATTCTACACTTCTGGTGGTTAAAAAAACAAAAAAATAAAATGTTGATGTTCTGTAACTGTTTCACCTCCTCATCCGCAGGCCATCAACTGTTTCTTCATCCTGTACTACGTTCTGGAGATGGTCCTGAAAATGTTTTCCCTGGGAATAAAGAACTACATCTCTTACCCAAGCAACATTTTTGATGGATTTCTGACATTCATCTTACTGGTAGGACATTCTTCTATATTTCTTAGCTGCATCGATTGTGTGTGTTGTGCATGTTTTCAGGTTTTCTTGTTGCTAAAGACCGACTCCTTCCAAAATCCATTTTAGTTTTGCACAGAGTGGGTAAGGGGTACATAAAAACAATCTTGCAGCACAAAAACCTTTCTATGATAACTTCCACCCCCAAAAGAAAAGTCAACAACTTTCACCCTTGAAAGTAAACGTAAATAGTAACAAACTTTTCTCCGCTCATAAATAACTAAAATAATAATTAGTGTCCAAACCATGTGAATGTCCTCAATAAGTAAATAAATTACGTCTGACGCACTCCCGCTTACTGGAAGTGCGATCGTGGCCATTTTGGAAGTGGGAACATGCGGTGGTTCCCATACTAAATAGCTGTCTCTGTGTGTGGAAGCTGATTTCTGCTTTTTATAATGTAAGTTACTCAATAAATGTTTGTTTACTTTTTACACCATCGTCTCTAAAACCCTGATTTATTTCATGAGGAAAATGGAGGAGATATATCAAGATCCTAGATTGTAAGCTCGAAAGAGCAGGGCCCTCGATCCCCTCATGTTTTGCATTGTATTGGTATTGTTCTGTCACATGTTCTGTCCCCCTTTGTAATGTACAGCGCTGAGCGAACTATTGGCGCTTTATAAATACTGTATAATAATAATTAATTAGGAGCCTGGAGAGTCTTTTCCATCC